>NW_024735369.1:0-9438 GCF_018991925.1 Homarus americanus | reverse complement strand
AAAATTCTTAGTAAACACAAAAAAGTGACGTCATAATAGCGAGGTAAACAATGATTCCGTGAGAGAAATTGTGTGTGTGTTGTAGCAGGTATTAATTAACACAGGTGAATATGGTATTAATTAACACAGGTAGATAAGGTAAAGGTGATACATCCTTGATAATATTAACTTACTCTTCCACTATTACATGTGTCCTTATTGCCCTCATTGTCTTCATTTGGTTGTTATTGAGGAGTTAATTAAGGTAGTTGAGCTCACCTTGCTGACGTCTTACACCTTGCTGACGTCTTACACCTTGCTGACGTCTTACACCTTGCTGACGTCTTACACCTTGCTGACGTCTTACACCTTACTGACGTCTAACACCTTGCTGACGTCTTAATTATCAGCTGACAGTCGGGATCAGGTATGTTGTTGTGACAGATATACTAACATTAACAGAAGAATAGACGCATATTATCAATGATTGATCTGAATGGTTATATACAATCACAATACACCTGTAAGTTCGATCTAATTTACCTTACCTGATTGATTTACAGGAGTTATCTTATGGCCGATCAGTTTGACGTCAGTAGTGGGGAAATTTCTTGAATCAATTATAGCAGATAGCATCCGATCGCATCTAGAGAAAAGCAAATTAATCTACGACTCTCAACATGGGTTTACAAAGGGAAAATCTTGTCTAACAAATCTGCTAACGTTTTTTAGGAAAGTCTTCGAGGTAGTAGATAATGACGAAAATTACGATGTTATATACTTAGACTTTAGCAAAGCATTTGACAGAGTACCGCATCAGAGGCTTCTGAAAAAAATTAAGGCTCATGGTATCGAGGGGAAAGTTTTAAATTGGATAAAATCATGGCTCACCGATAGAACGCAGAGGGTCAGCGTAGATGGTGTTGAATCTGAGTGAGGCCGTGTAACCAGTGGGGTTCCCCAGGGGTCAGTACTAGGCCCACTCTTGTTCATTATCTACATAAACGATTTAGATACTGGGATCAGCAGTGACATAAGCAAGTTTGCGGATGACACCAAAATAGGGCGGCAAATTAATTCAGGGCAGGATGCAAATGCATAACAGGAGGATCTAAATAAACTGCAGGGGTGGTCTGAAAAATGGCAAATGAAATTCAACACCAGCAAGTGCAGCGTACTTAATATTGGAAGAACAAATACTTATAATGTATACAGCCTTAACAACATCAACCTAGAGACGTCGACTTGTGAAAAAGACCTATGGGTACTTGTAAGCCCGGACCTACGGCCTAGAAAACAGTGCGTTAATGTTCGAAATAAGGCAAACAGAGTATTGGGGTTTTATATCTAGAAGTGTAAGTAACAAGAGTGCAGAGGTGTTATTGCAACTATATCTTGCGCTAGTCAGGCCGCACCTCGATTATGCGGTTCAGTTCTGGTGCCTCTATTATAGAATGGATATAAATTCACTAGAGTCGGTGCAGCGAAGAATGACAAAAATGATTCCGGGACTTAGAAACCTTCCATATCAGGATAAGTTAAAGAAACTTAACTTGCATTCCCCAGAAAGACGAAGAGTGCGGGGAGATATGATAGAAGTATTTAAGTGGGTGAAAGGAATCAACAAAGGGGATATAGATAAAGTTCTTATAATATCCGAGCAGGATAGGACTCAGAGCAACGGATTGAAGTTGGATAAGTTTAGGTTTAGGAGGGAGATAGGAAGAAACTGGTTCACAAATAGGGTGGTGGACGAGTGGAACAAGCTTAGCAACTTTGTAGTAAGTGCGGGAACTCTGGAAAGTTTCAAAAGGAGGCTAGATAGATTCATGGATGATAGAGAGTGGTAGTAACTCTCGACAGGAGCTGCCATGCACAGACGAACCGGCCTATTGCAGACTCCTTATTTCCTTATGTTCTTATTACAGGTAGCCATGATGGGGTATAGAGGTCAAATGGCCCATGTAAGATGTAACCCTCTGTTGTTTTTAATAGTCTTGGCCAATATTGACCTCAGGTTCATGGTTTCAATTGATAGAATTTTTTTCCATAGGTCTACCAGCCTCTGTATTACAACTTGGCGAGCTCCAGACATGGAAACGTAACCTGGATTTATTACGTTTTGAGACTTGAAGACGTAACCCGGATTTAGTATTTCTTATATTTTGCTTCTGTATTTTAAAAGTCTTATTGATAATCGTCCTGTTGAGTTTTGTCAAGAGAATATCTCTTATCTCTTAGGAGAATTACACTGCATCTCTCTCTGGTGGCACAGACTATTTCTCTATCTCGGGAAAAATCATCTCACACTTATTCACTTACTCTTACGTGACTGATGGTAGAGTTACATTAGGTATTTCACAAATCCTACGAATCCAGACGATTTTGGGTGGGTAAATGGGACCCAAGGTGTGTGTGTAGGCGCTAGTGATGAAAGAAATTGGAAAATAGAAGGACCTATGTGAATGTAAAGACGCTGGGGATGAAAGAAGTTGAAGAAATGATAACTTGCGTATTGTGAGTTATTAAACAAATCACATCTACTCGAGGTGATGAATGAAAAAGAAAATACTTACAGATTAAATAATATCGACTTAGTTATATTGAAAGGTAAATTAATATCTTGGGTTGATTATTATGAGCCTGTATGATAGTTGAAGCTTGTTGTCTTGACGAAGCTTTTGTCATGGTTGAAGCTTGTCTTGATGAAGCTTTTGTCTTGGTTGAAGCTTATCTTGAAGTTTTTGTCTTGGTTGAAGCTTGTTGTCTTGATGAAGCTTTTGTCTTGGTTGAAGCTTGTTGTCTTGATGAAGCTTTTGTCTTAGTTGAAGCTTGTTGTCTTGATGAAGCTTTTGTCTTAGTTGAAGCTTGGTGTCTTGATGAAGCTTTTGTCTTGGTTGAAGCTTATCTTGAAGTTTTTGTCTTAGTTGAAGCTTGTTGTCTTGATGATGCTTGTTGTCTTAGGTTGAAACTCTTCTGTTCAGCTTGTTGTCTTGATGAAGCTTGTTGTCTTGGGATTATGCTTGTCTTGATGAAGCTTTGTCTTAGTTGAAGCTTGTTGTCTTGATGAAGCTTGTCTTAGCCAGTTTTTGTTGTCTTGATGGAAGCTTTGTCTTAGTTGAAGCCATTGTCTTGATGTGCTTCTTGTTGTCTTGATGAAGCTTTGTCTTAGTTGAAGCACCTGACGAAGTTTGTTGTCTTGATGAAGTTTTTTCTAGTTGAAGTTTTATTACCATAGTTGCGCTTCTTCTGTTGTCTCTGATGAAGCTTTATCCTGATTTAGTTTTGTCCTTAGCTGAAGCTTGTCTCGAGTTTTGTCCAGTTGAAGCTTGTTGGTCGTGATGCAGCTTTGGTCTTGGCTGAAGTTTCGTCTTGATTTAGCTTTGTCTAGTTGAAGCTTGTTGTCTTGGATGGTGCTTTTTTTGTCTTAGTTGAAGCTTGTCTTGATGAAGCTTTTGTCTTAGTTGAAGCTTGTTGTCTTGATGAAGCTTGTTGTCTTAGTTGAAGCTTGTTGTCTTGATGAAGCTTTTGTCTTAGTTGAAGCTTGTTGTCTTGATGAAGCTTTTGTCTTAGTTGAAGCTTGTTGTCTTGATGAAGCTTTTGTCTTGGTTGAAGCTTATCTTGATTGGCGTGAGGTGATTGGTTGATGATTTATCTTCTTGGTAGTTATCTTGAAGACGATGGACGAATTACTTCACCTGTGTGTGTGTGTGTGTGTGTGTGTGTGTGACTGCAGGATGATATTAATACTCTTCTTTCTTCTATGTCACCAGGTATTTGCAACTTACCTGTACCTAATTAGTACAGGTAGAGGGGCATGAGGACAATGATCACCTGTCTTATGTCTGTCTTAGGAACGTTTGTCTGGGTACAGGAGATTTTTTTTTAGATCACCTTAAGAATCTTCGCCCCAGCTTATTCCACCTAAAGATTAACCCCCCTAACCTAACCTAACCTAACCTAACCTCCGAAATGGTGGTTAGTCCATAGGTGAAATAAACTGGGGTGGAAATTCTTCAAGTGATCAGATTTTTATTTTTTTTTTAACATATCCTTTAAATTCTTGTCAGACTCGGATCAACAGTTCTGGTAGTTCGCTGTTCAGTGTCTTCAGGTGGCAGTAATAACATTGTGATTTTTTGATTGATTTTTGTGGTTGGGGTGATATTCATCTTGTAAATAAACAGGTGGTGACAGGTGATTGATGGAGGTAACATTAATTACTAATCAGTAGAGGGACCTTTAATATGTGTATGGTTTCTTATGGTGACAAAAAGTGATGGTGAAGACGTTACTCTCAACAGTTTAATTCTTCCTTTGTTGGTCGGGTCAGGTCAGGTCAGGTCAGGTCAACATTTAGGACCATTTGGAAATATAGGAGGTCAGGTACCGCCATCTTGTTTACGTCCCGGGTCACGACATGGCCGGCCGCCCACAGTGCCACAACACGGAGGATGGCCTGGTGGCACTCATGGCACTCATCACCTGTATTCACTAACTCTTGGTATATTGATAAAATTCACAGTTTGCCTCAAAGTTCACCGGCGTATGTTACTGCGACCACAACAATACTTATCCGGAACCCAAATTTGCCGACAAAACATGAAATTTCAGACATGTAAACAATACCTTTAAAATATAGATCTCCAATCACCCCAAAACTCTGATTTTACTTGAATTTGACATAAGAAACAGACATAAGATGCTTTAAGTAAGATAAGCCAAGGGAAGAATTCGTAAGATCTTTTGAGGGAAGGAGTTGGGTTTTACCTGGTGATACTATTAAGACAACTTTCCCCCAATGAGACATTCTATTCTTCAGGTAGACATTTATTTTGTTAACCTCACCAATACAACCAGAAGACACCGACAACAAGATTATTTTCACCAATCGTTGTTTCCTTATTATGTATTACCATTACCTAAACTTCGATACTATTGGGCAAAATACAATAATAAGTCACTTTGTTCACATCTGGTCAATGATTCCTTACTCTGGTGGATGTGAAACAAAAACAGTCACAACAAACTATCAAAGAACGTTTTATTGAGTAAGTTTGTATGTTTGTTTGTGTATCAGTGTGTGTTTGTTTTTTGTTTTTCAATATGGCTGCCATGAGTTATTTCAGATATTTAACATGAGTAAAATACGTGATGTCAGTCGTTAATTATCAGTAGGGAAGTTAAGAGCGTTTAGACCTTCTGTTAACTGTATGAGGATATTTAATCAACATTGACAAGAGAAATGGAAGGATGTGTGGAAGAAATTGGTGGATAATTTTAGGTGAGTGGAAGAGATATTTGAAAATTTTATCAGAAATATAATAAAAATAAATGGTAGATTATAGGTGTGTGTGTGTGTGTGTGTGTGTGTGTGTGTGTGTGCGTCCAATCTACAGAGCATTAGATTATAGAAGATAGTTTTGCCAATCGTAAATTATAATTATAATCAATGATATTATAGGTGTGGAGGAGAGTAGACAAGATGGCGGATGTTATAATATTGGATATAATCGCTTTTGTAATTATACGTGAATTATAGAGGTGAAGCAATAGTGTCTAAATCAAATATACCTTTGATAATTAGTTATGATTGTTGAAGGAAGTGAAGGTTGGGATGCAGGTGACATGCTCATCAGGTGACATGCTCATCAGGTGACATGTTCATCAGATGGCATGTTCATCAGGTGTCTTGTTCATCAGGTGTCATGTTCATCAGGTGACATGCTCATCAGGTGACATGTTCATCAGATGGCATGTTCATCAGGTGTCTTGTTCATCAGGTGTCATGTTCATCAGGTGACATGCTCATCAGGTGACATGTTCATCAGATGGCATGTTCATCAGGTGTCTTGTTCATCAGGTGTCATGTTCATCAGGTGACATGTTCATCAGGTGACATGCTCATCAGGTGACATGTTCATCAGGTGACATGTTCATCAGGTGACATGTTCATCAGGTGTCATGTTCATCAGGTGACATGCTCATCAGATGTCATGTTCATCAGGTGTCATATTCATCAGGTGACATGTTCATCAGGCGACATGTTCATCAGGCGACATGTTCATCAGATGACATGTTCATCAGGTGACATGTTCATCAGGTGACATGTTCATCAGATGTCATGTTCATCAGGTGTCATATTCATCAGGTGACATGTTCATCAGGTGTCATGTTCATCACGTGTCATGTTCATCACGTGTCATGTTCATCAGGCGACATGTTCATCAGGCGACATGTTCATCAGATGACATGTTCATCAGGTGACATGTTCATCAGGTGACATGTTCATCAGGTGTCATATTCATCAGGTGACATGTTCATCAGGTGTCATGTTCATCAGGTGTCATGTTCATCACGTGTCATGTTCATCAGGTGTCATGTTCATCAAGTGTCATGTTCATCAGGTGTCATGTTCATCACGTGTCATGTTCATCAGGTGTTATGTTCATCACGCCGCGTTCATCAGTAGTGTCAGTGTTCATCAGGTGTCATATTCATCAGGTGCCGGCGTTCATTGGCGTGTCAGTGTTCATCAGGTGCTGCGTTCATCAGGTGTCATGTTCATCAGGTGCCGGCGTTCACTTCACGTGTCATGTCTTATCAGTGTCATGTTCATCACGTGTCATGCTCCATCAGGTGATGTCATCTTATTTGTTGTATTCATGCGTCATTTTATTGTCCTGTCATAAGCCTCTTAATGAGTAATGATTTAAGAGAAGTGTTGCAAGGTGATATTTTTGGCGTGACTTGAGTTTTTGCAGTTCATTGGTACTGAAGTTTATGGGCTGTTATGTTAAAGTAACTCCTTTAAGAAGTTCTTGCAAGTTCCTGGAGGCTTTATCCATGTTTTGTATTTCAGTTCGTAATATCTGCAGGACAATGTTTAATCTCCAAGATACAGCCAAAACACACACACACACACACACACACACACACACACACACACACACACACACACACACACACACACACACACACACACACACACACACACGATTCACCATTATAGATTGATAAATACTTCACCAGGTGTTGGCCAGAATCACCAACACTACATGATCTAGATACTGGATCAGCAGTGACATAAGCAAGTTTGCGGATGACACCAAAATAGGGCGGCAGATTAATTCAGGGCAGGATGCAAATGCACTACAGTGCGTTCATGTTCGGAATAAGGCAAACAGAGTATTGGGTTTTATATCGAGAAGTGTAAGTAATAGGAGTGCGGAGGTCATATTGCAATTATATCTTGCGCTAGTTAGGCCGCACCTCGATTATGCAGTTCAGTTCTGGTGCCCTTATTATAGAATGGATATCAATTCACTGGAGTCGGTGCAGCGAAGAATGACGAAAATGATTCCGGGACTTAGAAACCTTCCATATCAAGGTAAGTTAAAGAAACTTAACTTGCATTCCCTAGAAAGACGAAGAGTGCGGGGAGATATGATAGAAGTATTTAAGTGGCTGAAAGGAATCAATAAAGGGGATATAGATAAAGTTCTTATAATATTCGAGCAGGATAGGACTCGTAGCAACGGATTCAAGTTGGATAAGTTTAGGTTTAGGAAGGAGATAGGAAGAAACTAGTTCACAAATAGGGTGGTAGACGAGTGGAACAAGCTTAGCAACTTTGTAGTAAGTGCGGGAACTCTGGAAAGTTTTGAAAGGAGGCTAGATAGATTCATGGATGATAGAGAGTGGTAGTAACTCTCGACAGGAGCTGCCATGCACAGACCAACCGGCCTATTGCAGACTCCTTATGTTCTTATGATTATTGTTGGTGATCTTGACGTGTTCTCCATCACAGTCTTGTCTATAGGTTTGCTTTCTTCCCTCCCTTCTTTCCCCCCTCCCTCACTTCCTCTCTCTCTCCCTCCCTCTCTCTCTCCCTCCTTCCACTCCCTCCCTCCCTCCCTCCTTCCACTCCTTCCACTCTCTCCCTCCTTCTCCTGTCATCTTCCACCGCCCGTGAAGAGACTCTGATACTCCTTGTAGCAATATGATAGTGACAAGAGATCTTCAGTAGCTGTCTAATCATGATTCAGTTGTTAACAGTTCATTAACTAACAGTCTAATGAACTGTCAAGAAGTGAGTGTGAGATATATTTCCCAACTACTGTTACATTAGTACAATGAATCTCTCCGTGTCGTAACAAGCAGTTACCAGGAACTTTATGCAACGCTGGTGGACATAAACATATTGTACAATTCATGTCAGGTATAGGTCAGGTCACGTCATGTATAGATCAGGTCAAGTCAGGTATAGATCAGGTCACGTCAGGTATAGGTCATGGCACGTCAGGTATAGGTTATGTCAGGTCAGGTATAGGTCAGGCCATGTATATGTTAGGTCATGTCGAGTATAGGCCGGGTCAAGTCAGGTATAAGTCATGTCAGGTCAAGTATAAAAGCTCAACTAACACACAAAAGAAACACAAATTTAAAAACTAAGCTCAAACACAATACTGTCTCTTCATCACCCTGCAACACACAACACATTATCACTGCAACACCCGAACACAAACACAGTGGCTAGGATTATGTATTTACGTAATATATGTAACATTGACTAACATATAAACCCATTACTTTAAACACTTGATAACGCATGAGGAACAGTATATACAGCTTAGGTTAGGTTAGGTGTGTTGTATGTCCTTGGGGTACTTTGTCCTAGGAGTGTTTTTGTCCTTGGGGGGAATATTGTCCTAGGAAAGATTTTGTCCAAGGGGATTTTGATCTAGGAGAGCTTCTGTCCTAGGAGTGATTTTGTCCTAGGAACATAACATAAGAATGGAGGAAACTGCAGCAATAGGCCCATACGAGGCAGTCCCATTTATACCCAGCCCCTATTGCTCATATATCCATCTAACCTATGTTTGAAGCTATCCAGCGTATTTGAGTTAATGATGATGTTTGGTAACTCGTCCAGTACTCTATTTCCAAACCAATGTTTACCTATTTCGCGCCTAAATCTAAATTTGTCTAATTTAAAACCATTGTTACGAGTTCGCTCCTGGTTGGATAGTTTGAGTACCTTTGTTATATCATCTTTGTTTAGCTCAGACTTTCATTTATACGCCTCGGTCTTATCGCCCCTCACTCTACGTCTCTCGATGGAGTGCAAATTAAGATGCTTTAACCTGCTTCTGTACTCGAGGTTCCTAATGCCCGGGATTAGTCTTGTCATTCTCCTCTGAATTCTTTCTGGGGATTCTATATCCATTCTGTGATACGGTGACCAGAACTGAACTGCGTAGCCCATGTGCGGTCTCACAAGCTCAAGATATAGTTTTAGGATAACCTCTCTAGTCTTGTTACTAACACTCCTTTGTATGAACCTAAGTACTTTGTTAGCCTTGTCTCGAGCTAATACACATTGTTGACTCGGAGGGATTTTGTCCAGCACTCTCCTACTCGTCATCATATAAGTGTAATCTCATTAAAAAGTTTTAG
>NW_024735368.1:0-12203 GCF_018991925.1 Homarus americanus | reverse complement strand
GATCCTTCAGCCGTGTCTTCCCCAGGATCCTTCTTCCGTGTCTTCCCGAGGATCCTTCAGCCGTGTCTTCCCCAGGATCCTTCAGCCGTCTCTTCTAAAGGATCCTTCAGCCGTGTCTTCCCCAGGATCGTTCAGCCGGGTCTTCCCCAAAACTGCCAGCTATTATACCCGTAGATTCTCACACAAGGCTCACTAAACAACCTTATTGGGTTATCCTAGGTCAAATCAACTTACGGTTTATCATTATCGATAGCTTATCCTAACCCCAATTACATGTCACCAACCATCACAGTCTCTTTTCCGGCCATGTCATGCACTACCGCGACAACTAAAACAAAGAACAGGTTGTAAGCGACCACTCGACGTCACGCACGTATCTTCGGGTGATATGTACTCGAGGGAAAATTTTAAACCCGCACGAAGTCATGCACGAATATTATGTATCATCATGGGTAAAAAAAAGTAAAAGAGCTGTGAGTTATTTGACGTCATGCATTACTCTTATATACAGTATATGACCGGGAATAATGAACCCAAAGACAAATGTTAGAAGCTACATTACGTCAGGCGCTATTATTTTATGTATTACCAACAATATAACCAAATAGGTAACAGTCAGTCATTAAACATGCAAGTACTACCGCCTGGAAAGATATTGGAGGCATAATGTGTTGTCTAATGGTAGACCCTGCTGCCATATGGCATCACAAAAATTGTGACCAAGTCCCAGGTTGCTCATCTGGCTTTCTGCCTCATTTACACACAATTGCAGGGTCTCAATTGTTTCTCTTACTTCGACAACACAACATAAATAACATTTCTCACTCTTGATTTTGTTTTCGGTTCATTTTCTATTATTTTTATTTTTTTGGTGAGCTAATCTCCATTGAAAATATTTACAAGACGCCATCCAAAACTCCTCAGGAAATATCATGAAAAATTAAAACATGTACAACAGCTAGCGAATACACACTGTCATGCACTATGCATTATACGTGACCAAATGATGTAAAAACCAAGCGAGATTCTGTAGGTCCGTAAGTCGACATTCACTACAGGACTACAGGACTACAGTATATATGTATATATATATATATATATATATATATATATATATATATATATATATATATATATATATATATATATATATATATATATATATATATATATATATATATATATATATATATATATATATATATATATATATATATATATATATATGTGATATCCAGAAATTTCAGAGTAATTTCAAATGCCCCACCATGAGTGATACTGAGCGTTCAAGGTCATCTGTGGGGAGGGAGCGCTGCCTGCTCGTAGCGAGAGACTGCGGAACTAGGCCTATATGATATTAAATGTAATTTACCGAATTAATAATGATGCGATTCATGAAGTTAAGGGACTATTATTGAATTTGAAATTATTATAGATCGTTTAGCAGTCTGAATAATGTTACGGGTGTCCCAAGGAGTTATTAGTTAGGCGGTAAATATATCACGTAGGCCCAAGCTAGCGCCTTGGGGAGACACGACGCTGGCTAGCCCAGTCCCGGAGAGCAGTCACACAGACAAGACGTTCCGCGCGTCCATCAGAAATAGTCACGTGGCCTAGTCACCTGTGCTGCGCTATTGCAGTATAACAAGTAAGTCTCATTCGATCTCAGACAGGGTTAGATAGGGCAGTGGTAAAGTTAACTAGAGCTAACAGTGAGTTCATTTCAGGGTTTCCGTCAGAACCCACTTGACTGGAGTTGACCGGAGTTTGACTGCGAGAGATTGACTGCCGTTTGAGACTGCCGTTGATGATTGAGGGTGGCGACTGTCGCCATTGGACCGATCAGAGTAGGCCTGTCACTGTTTAGCGGGGTACCAAAGGATCTCTTGAGGGAATCTAGCCGTCTGGGTGCCCAGCGGACGTCGGCTCACAACACCACATGTCCAGAGCCGCTTAGTGAAACCCTCTTGCTAACGGGAAGCTAAAGCTTCTCTCAACTGCACAAGGTCTGATTGGCTCACTCTCTTCCTGCCCATGGACGCACTGGGAGTACACTGGGGCTATCTGAGTATATTAATGGTCACACACTGAGACCGTGAGTCTAGGATTCTAGGAGATACCTAGAGGAACATTTTATCTTCCTTATTACGGGTGTAGTTAACACCATTCCTCAGACTGATATTATCTTGACGTGTGTAGTTTAATATTTCTTAAATAATTTTGATAGTAGTGTTTTTTGAATGTTTGTGCCATTAAGTGGAACCAGAGTGATACTGTGATTTGATTCTTTTAATGCCTCTAATTGTTCTTCATAATTCTGATCTCAGGTATAACCTTGTTCCCCAGAGTAGTGGTTAGGTTAGGTTAGGAAGTGTACATCTGTTGGGGTGCTATAATTTTGTTGAAAGCCCTTAAGGCCTATTCATTGTAGAGTAGTTAATTTCTTATTTTTTAATACCATTTCCTAAGTGACTGATATTATTTTGTGAAAGCCCTTAAGAGCCTGTTTCATGTGTGCAAGCAACATTTCTTAATACTTCAAATTTATTGTTGCCTGTGTTTCTAATAATTTCTATGTCATTTATAACTTTTATTCCCCAGAGTAGTGGTTAAAGTTTAAGTTAAGAGGTGCGCATATTGGTGTACCATTATTTGATTGTGTTTGTAGTGTTGGAGGGAATATAAGTGTCTAAATTTTACAGTGTGTCTCATTCATCCCAGTCACAGACGCTATCCTTCCACGGGTCACGGACAGTTCATTTTGTGTAGTAGATTTAAGTGTTCTTGTGCTGGTTCGGGATTTTTCTCAAAGGGGCGCTTCCACTGCCTTTACCATCTATTAAATTTTAATAAACCCCAAGTCAAGTGAGAAATTAAAGTCCAGCAAATTCCGACCGGTTACAAATGGTAGCAGAGCGTAGTTTTTAATGTCGTGACTGATAGTACTGTGGTTGGGATAATGAACGCCATCATGTGTTGGTTAGCAATGGTAGGGATTGAACTCGCACTGATGCTCATCCTTGTGCCCGGACTGAGTTGGTTAGGCTTGACAATAGAGATGTGTATGAGGAGGAAGAGAGACGGCCGCGGGACCTTGGTACAGCTGAGAGAGGAGTTCGGAGACCTAAAGAGGGATTATCAAGCACAGGTAAACAGGTTCAAGTGGGAGTCTCAGGCACACATTCAACGGTTCAGGGAGGAAACAAGGGGTGAATGTCAGGCACACGTCCAGCAGTCAAGGAAGTGTGAGGTCCAAGTGGGAAATATAGGGGTACGTAAGTAGTTCAGAGAGGTTGATCGAGCCCTCCAGCTGAGAGACAAGACGAAGCCGACCGATTACAGTTTAGGGTGCATGGTAATGAGAAAAGGCAGGTTGTAGGGGGTGAGTTGGAGGAGTTGTGAGTAGGGCAGAGGGGATTGGAGAGATGGTTAGGTCAGAGATGTGCGTTGAGTAGTGGTTGCTGTCATGAGCGGGATTGAGTTGCTGTCATGAGCGGGATTGAGAGTACGGTTGTAATGTCCAGGGCCTCACTAATATGGGCTGGTACATTGTCAGAGGGTTGGTCTGCCGGCATGAGGTTCGGAGACGTGGACTGAGTATTGTTTTGACACTGGTTCCTCTTAGCTCAAGGGCCAGGCAAAAGGAGAGCATGTTTGTTTTGGACTGAGTATTGTTTTGACACTGGTTCCTCTTAGCTCAAGGGCCAGGCAAAGGAGAGCATGTTGGAGATGGACTGAGTATTTTTTTTTGACACTGGTTCCTCTTAGTTCAAGGGCCAGGCCAAAGGAGAGCATGTTTGTTTTGGGCTGGTATTAATTTTGACATTGGTTCTCTAGTTAAGGGCCAGGCAAAAGGGGAGCGTGATGTTCTGGTTGGATTGAGTTGGGCTAGGAAGAAATGGAGTTGCTAGCTGCGAGTGGAATAGTACAGAGTTGAAGGTGGGTTCTAAGTTGTTCTCTCAGCACATGAGGGCAGTGCTGTCTTTTTTTAGGGGGGTCGAGTGTTAGCGGGAGAGAAAAGGAGAGAAGAGAAGACGGGAATGCTGCATTTAGCAAAAGGGGTGAGGTG
The DNA here is from genome assembly GCF_018991925.1 of Homarus americanus. NCBI lineage: Eukaryota > Metazoa > Arthropoda > Malacostraca > Decapoda > Nephropidae > Homarus > Homarus americanus. Next base: position 8,134 of record NW_024735368.1, on the reverse strand, counting down.
CAGTCCTTAGAACAAAATTTTAGGGGGGTCGTATGCATGTTTTCTCAGCACATGAGGACAGTGCTGTCTTTTTTTTAGGGGGGTCGATTGTGATATCCAGAAATTTCAGAGTAATTTCAAATGCCCCGCCATGAGTGATACTGAGCGTTCAAGGTCATCTGAGGGGAGGGAGCGCTGCCTGCTCGTAGCGAGAGACTGCGGAACTAGGCCTATATGATATTAAATGTGATTTACCGAATTAATAATGATGCGATTCATGAAGTTAAGGGACTATTATTGAATTTGAAATTATTATAGATCGTTTAGCAGTCTGAATAATGTTACGGGTGTCCCAAGGAGTTATTAGTTAGGCGGTAAATATATCACGTAGGCCCAAGCTAACGCCTTGGGGAGACACGACGCTGGCTAGCCCAGTCCCGGAGAGCAGTCACACAGACAAGACGTTCCGCGCGTCCATCAGAAATAGTCACGTGGCCTAGTCACCTGTGCTGCGCTATTGCAGTATAACAAGTAAGTCTCATTCGATCTCAGACAGGGTTAGATAGGGCAGTGGTAAAGTTAACTAGAGCTAACAGTGAGTTCATTTCAGGGTTTCCGTCAGAACCCACTTGACTGGAGTTGACTGGAGTTGACCGGAGTTTGACTGCGAGAGATTGACTGCCGTTTGAGACTGCCGTTGATGATTGAGGGTGGCGATTGTCGCCATTGGACCGATCAGAGTAGGCCTGTCACTGTTTAGCGGGGTACCAAAGGATCTCTTGAGGGAATCTAGCCGTCTGGGTGCCCAGCGGACGTCGGCTCACAACACCACATGTCCAGAGCCGCTTAGTGAAACCCTCTTGCTAACGGGAAGCTAAAGCTCCTCTCAACTGCACAGGGTCTGATTGGCTCACTCTCTTCCTGCCCATGGACGCACTGGGAGTACACTGGGGCTATCTGAGTATATTAATGGTCACACTGAGACCGTGAGTCTAGGATTCTAGGAGATACCTAGAGGAACATTTTATCTTCCTTATTACGGGTGTAGTTAACACCATTCCTCAGACTGATATTATCTTGACGTGTGTAGTTTAATATTTCTTAAATAATTCTGATAGTAGTGTTTTTTTGAATGTTTGTGCCATTAAGTGGAACCAGAGTGATACTGTGATTTGATTCTTTTAATGCCTCTAATTGTTCTTCATAATTCTGATCTCAGGTATAACCTTGTTCCCCAGAGTAGTGGTTAGGTTAGGTTAGGAAGTGTACATCTGTTGGGGTGCTATAATTTTGTTGAAAGCCATCTGTTGGGGTGCTATAATTTTGTTGAAAGCCCTTAAGGCCTATTCATTGTAGAGTAGTTAATTTCTTATTTTTTAATACCATTTCCTAAGTGACTGATATTATTTTGTGAAAGCCCTTAAGAGGCCTGTTTCATGTGTGCAAGCAACATTTCTTAATACTTCAAATTTATTGTTGCCTGTGTTTCTAATAATTTCTATGTCATTTATAACTTTTATTCCCCAGAGTAGTGTTTTAAGTTTAAGTTAAGAGGTGCGCATATTGGTGTACCATTATTTGATTGTGTTTGTAGTGTTGGAGGGAATATAAGTGTCTAAATTTTACAGTGTGTCTCATTCATCCCAGTCACAGACGCTATCCTTCCACGGGTCACGGACAGTTCATTTTGTGTAGTAGATTTAAGTGTTCTTGTGCTGGTTCGGGATTTTTCTCAAAGGGGCGCTTCCACTGCCATTACCATCTATTAATTTTTAATAAACCCCAAGTCAAGTGAGAAATTAAAGTCCACAAATTCCGACCGGTTACATATATATATATATATATATATATATATATATATATATATATATATATATATATATATATATATATATATATATATATATATATATATATATATATATATATATATATATATACTTTACGATGAATTAGTTAATACAATATATACCTGTAATATATATTCAGGTCTATTTTCAAGACATTACACTTAATAATACGAATTTTCTCAACACTTTAAAGTTTCCTAATGATCTAACAAATAATAATAATAATAATAATAATAATAATAATAATAATAATAATCGAGACAAGTTGATAACGTTCACATTGAAATTATTTTATATTTTCAACATTTGTTTTATATACTTTGAGAATACTTCGTCATATATGAGTGTAAAAGTCTATTATATTTTAACCTGCTAGAGTGGTGAAGCAAGGCTCTAGGCACAGTAATAAGTGACGAATTTACAGTGAAACCTAACGGATTGTTCTCTCCATGTCGTCCGTTAGATGGCCGTCCTCACATCTAACGGACACTTGATATAACAGACATTCATCCACAAAGGATATTAAGCAGTAAATAATATAAATTTGCATATATCAAACTACACCAAAAATAATAATTAACACAAGCTATATTAACTAACACATTTACACAAACTATATTAATTAACATATATTTACCATATTTTAACTCCAACAAGAAACCTTAATACTTATAACTATTAATCTTACGTTAATTAAAAACACCTGGTACCTGTGTTAATAATTTTAAACCATGTGTATCGATTATTTCCAGGGTTTTTTTTTTTTGTTTCCCTGAACTTTTGAGATAAATTATTATGTAAACTACGAAAACAAAATAAACAAGTCATGGATACAAACAGCGAAAATACCGTAAAGTCATGACGTAGTGACGTTTTTGTTTACGTTGTAAGTAGATAATTATAATTGGATAGATAAATATATATATAAGTAGATATATGAGTTAATAGAAAGATATATACAAGTAGATAGACAAAAACATATAAATAGATAAATAAAAAGTGATGGAAAAGTTATTTACTATTTTGTCTTTGCTTTTATATACATATACTCAATTTATATACATTACCTATATGGAACTCAATGCTACATAATGCCGATGGTCTTCTGTTTGTATTAGTATTTTCGTGGGTATTTTTGCTTTTATTATTATTGTATCTGAGGTATAATTTTTGTTTGGGATTTTTTTTTAATATGAGAACATTTTTAAGACATTGTCGCTTTTATTCACTCTGTATGTATGGGCATTTTTAGATTATTCACAATATAGAGTCTCTCACCTAGTGTGTCGTGTCGTGTGAGGCATTAGACTACAAAGGACCTGTATCACACACTACCATTGAATTAAACCTTTACCAGATTCATTTATACAATAATATAAACATCTACAGGATTCTCATGTAGTGGGGAAATGACATTATAGACACTTACAAGAATCACTAGTGAGTATTAAGTGATTCTCTTTCTAGATACTCAAGTGGGGAAAATGGCAGAACTGTCGACACTAGAATAGCCTATGGGATTTTGAATCGATAGACATACCGAGTCCTCAGGTAGTAAACTATCGTACCTGAAGAAAGTGTACTAACTCCTGTACACTAGAACTATCAAAATATCATCTTATCACCTTCACGTAAACATCTGGAGTTATTTATTGTCTCTTAAGGTATTCTGAAAATTATTGCCGTAGGAAGTCTTAAATTGGATAACTAACTCGTACCACAAGCAATCAAGCCGCCGGGAGATGGTTTGATATCTTATACTTTCTTTCTGTACTAGCCTGCAACTACCATCACTACCACTATCATCATCACTACTACTACCACCATCGATACCATTTTCACTAGCACCAAAAATACTACAATCACCACCGACACCATACCTACCACCAGCATAAATATCACTATCACCACCGACACCATACCTACCACTATCATCATCATCATTACCATGTCTTATTGCCACCACTACCACTATCGACACCATACCCCCACCACAAGTATTGTTTACTATGACTGGTTATCCCAAACTGTAAACAAGACGAAGATAACAAAAAACATGTTATCTGGGCCGTGTTATCAATCTGTGTTATCTTGGTAGCATTTAAAGGATAACCATTTACTCCCAAGTTTCAATTCCCTGTTTTAAATATTTTACGAACTTGAAAAAAAAAATTCTAGTTATCGTGGCAATTGATGGGGATAAAAAAAAAATTCTAGTTATCGTGGCAATTGATGGGGATAACCGTAGACTTGTGTTAACTTAGCGGTACTGCCAATTCGGGTTTAATTCGCCATATATGAATTTCTATAGTTTTCGGTATATCTATATAATTAATTTAGGTTTTTAACCATCTATATAATTACCCCATTCATTATATAAGAGGGATATATTTTTGTATTATTGTAGGTATATTTCCAGCTCTCATAATATAGGCGGGATATATTATAATTGACGTTATATTAGCTGTATTTATGAGCTATATTAGGAGGAAACTCGAAAGGCAGTTTGATGAGACAAAAAATAACTGATTTTGTTTTCATTAGCCACTAGGTATTTAAATGGAATTTGTATTTCCCACTTAAGGAGATGGAAAAGATTAATTCGTTTTCCATTATCGCCTGTAATTAATATCAATCCGTAACACCACTTTAAAAAAAATTACTCTGATGTTCATATAAAAAATAGCCTAAACTTTGAATTAAGGTATAGCAAAAATCATCTTAGGTTATACGTAAATATACTTAAATCGGGACATATCTATAATAATCTGTCTTTAAATATTCCCTAAATATACCTAAGCCAACCTCATCCTTAAAGTTACAACTCAAAATATGTCTCAAGTTTGACCTAGTAACACCTCAAGGACAGCTGAGGGCAACACAAGGGAAGACGATAAAAACTTCTCGTGGTTGAAATAATTACTTGTTGTGAGGGAGTCCGGCCAAGAGAGACATAACACACACACCCATTTAAAGAGGTCAGTTTCTTCAGGGTTTCATTCATTCATTTACTTAGTTTTCGTTATTAATATTTGGTCATAATGGAGAGATTATTCTGGTTTTCTTTATTTTTCTTAGTATTCTTTCTTTCTTGTTTGTTTTTCTTTCTTTCTTCTGTTTCTGCTTTTTATTTTTTTCACCTGCAACTTATTTTTCTCTTCTTTCATCATCTGCTTCTATTTTTCTTCTTTCTTCAGCTTTCTTCCTTCCTTCTTCTTCTTCTCATTAATATTACCATCATCATTATTATTGTTATTGCAAAGATCATTATTTTAATTTCCCTTGCTATTTACATCAATACAAAATACAGTAAATAAATTTTAATCTTTTCTTTCCATCGCTATGACGTAAACAAAATTTTTTTCTTCCTGAAGTAAAAAATAAAATATCAATCAAACACACTAATGAATATGAAGTCGATTTCTTGATTTATAATGTCCTCAGTAAGGGTTGAGGCGTTTAGTAAATCCTCTTGATGTTTGTAATGGATTAAACATTTCTTCCTTACCTGTAATGTGGGCCAGGTTGAGGGCGTTACCTGTCCTCGTGTTCCAAGTAAGCCCAATAAACAGATTGTGTAATCCTTCTATGGTGAACGGGAGATGTGTCTTATTAGGACATGTAAGTTAATATTTTAGGACATGTAAGTTAATATTTTAGGACATGCAAGTTAATATTTTACAAAATTTTCAAGACATTTATTTTTTTTTCTTTGGGTAATTAAAATTCTTGTTCTTGTGACATTAAATAACTCGCCTTTGTTTATGGCATTTAAATGAACTTATTTTTAAAGCGTGTTTCAGGATATTTAAAGCCCGTCACTTACGTCACTAAATATTACGTCTTCTTAGGTTAGGTTAGTGAGGCAGAAAAATTTTAATACTGAAGAATGTAGAATAATTTAATACTCCCGTTAATAATAATAAGAATAATGTAAATTTATGATAGAATGTTCGTGTTAGTCTCATTATAATAATTAATAGAATCTAAAAAATATAAAATAAAAAAATAGTTAATTTTTATTTTTGTAGTAAAGTATTTTAATTTTGTAATTGATAGTAAAGTAAAATATGGGGAAAATCAACGTGTTTAGTATTACTGTGTCATCTAGAACCGTGTATTTTCCGCCTAGGTCGAGATATCAAATTCAAATCCAAATCTTACAATGACACGGCTATCCTGCTATCCTTGCTATCTAGTGCTGAAGACCTATTGCAGTATCGAGATATCAATCTTTAATATATTCACTGTTAGATATCCTCTTTGCTATTTCACGTTACTTAACAATAAGACAATTTCTTCTTCAATCTAATATAACGTGAAGATATCCAGAACGTATTAAATATGTCTCTCAGTAGTTCTCCAAGTACCTCGTTAAGTGGGTAATTATTCCAGACACAATTAGTCGTAAGTCCGCTTATCTTCGTCCAAAATAGGCCTTTGTAAATCACTGAGAATTTTACGGTTTCATAGATTTTGATATTTTACAAAGGGGAAAATTACTCTATATTCAGTGATTCTTTACCAAACGACAATAATAAATACACAGAAGAAACGATGAAATACATTGCTAATAATAACGTAATGTTCCTTTGTATGTATGTATGTATGTATGTATGTATGTATATCTGGAGTGGGTAATCCTACTGAACGGCTTAAGTATACATTTAATAACACTCATACATAATAATACACCATCCAGCTGTTATAATAGGTGTTGTATATTAAGTATTTCTATATACACATACACTAATATACGGTGTAATTTATACGTTATTTCTGTGGTGTAATAACTAGTAAACTTACACGACACAAGACTAGAAAATTACTTACATTTATCGTAAATTAGAAAAAATAAACTTAACTCGTAAATACAGGTACAAAATCACGTCTAGTATACAGGTACAGTGATCTCTCGGCCGTGAGTTGAATACCTTTATAAGACAAGTAAATATTAGTTACAGTATCTTGCAATGTAAAGTGATACATTTCAGTAGTAAAAATACAGAGTTATGTTTAGCATATAGGGTTCTTTTTGTGATGGTGTTAATGATTAATATAATTTACAGGTGGTAATATAAATAAAACTAACTTTTTCACCATTTCTGTTTGAACCACTTAAATTTTTTTGTCCCGTAAGTGGTAAATTAAGAATCTCACTTGAATAATGAATTGTACCACTTAAAACATAACTGTATTAAGTGGATTTCCTAATTAATTCCAAATATTCTTAACTGAACTATGTAATTTAACTGTACAATAATAATAAAAATAAACTGGTCTAATTATAAATACCCATAAAATAATTTACTCAAGTATTATAAGTGGATTAAAGACAGTCCAAACAAATTCCTTCTATTAATTATACTAAACTTTGATGACTTAAAAAAAAATAATAATAATATATTTTCTTGCTATAATGAACAGGTCTTTCAAGGGTTGTCTAAGAAAGGCAGTCCGATACACGCTAATTAAGAGCTGGTTACCATAAATTAATTAAATGTCAATATCAATTAACTCTTCTTCAACATCTTAAGTTCTGGTATCGATGAGAATTAATATATATTCGTTTAGTAATATATAGTAAATTATATATTTTTTTTATATACGACTATTTTACGAGTCTTTAGCGATACATAATTAATCGCTGTATAATATATGAAAAATTTCCATGACTGTACCGCCGTTGTGAGCCGTTTTAGGGTGATGATAACAGTAGCCTTATAGATAGTTTACAGGACGATGATAACAGTAGCCTTAGAGATAGTTTACAGGACGATGATAACAGTAGCCTTAGAGATAGTTTACAGGACGATGATAACAGTAGCCTTAGAGATGGTTTACAGGACGATGATAACAGTAGCCTTAGAGATAGTTTACAGGACGATGATAACAGTAGCCTTAGAGATAGTTTACAGGACGATGATAACAGTAGCCTTAGAGATAGTTTACAGGACGATGATAACAGTAGCCTTAGAGATAGTTTACAGGACGATGAAAACAGTAGCCTTAGAGATAGTTTACAGGACGATGATAACAGTAGCCTTATAGATAGTTTACAGGACGATGATAACAGTAGCCTTAGAGATAGTTTACAGGACGATGAAAACAGTAGCCTTAGAGATAGTTTACAGGACGATGATAACAGTAGCCTTAGAGATAGTTTACAGGACGATGAAAACAGTAGCCTTAGAGATAGTTTACAGGACGATGATAACAGTAGCCTTAGAGATAGTTTACAGGACGATGATGACAGTAGCCTTAGAGATAGTTTACAGGACGATGAAAACAGTAGCCTTAGAGAT
>NW_024735367.1:0-15225 GCF_018991925.1 Homarus americanus | reverse complement strand
TTTATTATACTCGATCAAGGGCCTTTGTTATACTCGATTAGGGGACTTTGTTATATTCGATCAGAGGACTTTGTTATACTCGATCAGGGACTTTGTTATACTCGACCAGGGGACTTTGTTATACTCGATCAGGAGGCTTTGTTATACTCGATCAGGGGACATTACTATCCTCGACCAGGGAGCTTTGTTATACACGATCAGGGGATATGTTATACTCGATCAGGGGATGTGTTATACTCGATCAATGGACTTTGTTATACTCGATCAGGGGACTTTGTTATACTCGATGAGGGGCCTTTGTTATACTCGATCAGGGGACACTACTATACTCGACCAGGGAACATTGTTATACACGATCAGGGGATATGTTATCCTCGATCAGGGGATGTGTTATATTCGATCAATGGACTTTGTCATACTCAGTCAGGAGGCTTTGTTATACTCAAACGGGGGCCTTTGTAATACTCGATCAGGGGAATTTGTTATACTCGATCAGGGGACTTTGTTATACACGATCAGGGGGCTTGGTTATACTCAACCATGGGACTTTGTTATATTCGATCAGGTGGTTTTGTTATACTCGACCAGGGGTCTTTGTTAGGCTCGATCAGGGGAATTTGTAATACTCGTTCAGGGCCCTTTGTTATACTCGATCAGGGGACTTTGTTATACTCGATCAGGGGCCTTGTTTTCCTCGATCAGGGGACTTTGTTATACTCCATCAGGCACTTTGTTTTGCTCCATTAGGGGCCTTTGTTATACTCTCGACCAGGGATTTGTTATACTCGATCAGGGGACTTTGTTATACTCTTGATCAGGGACTTTGTATTATTTGGATCTGGGGGGCTTTATATAGCTGACCAGGGGCCTTGTTATGTTTCCGGGATAAGGGACTTTGTTATATTCGGATCAGAGGACTTTTGTTATTTTGATCAGGGCCTTGGTTATACTCTAGACCAGGGACTTTTGTTATACCCGATCAGGGAATTGGTAACACTTGTCAAGGGACTTTGTTATATACTCGATAAGGACTTTGTTATACTCTCGACCAGGGACTTGTTATACTCGATCAGGGCCTTTGTTATACTCGATTAGGGGACTTTGTTATATTCGATCAGAGGACTTTGTTATACTCGATCAGGGGATTTTGTTATACTCGATCAGGAGGCTTTGTTATACTCGATCAGGGGACATTACTATACTCGACCAGGGAACTTTGTTATACACGATCAGGGGATATGTTATACTCGATCAGGGGATGTGTTATACTCGATCAATGGACTTTGTTATACTCGATCAGGGGACTTTGTTATACTCGATCAGGGGCTTTGTTTTCCTGGATCAGGGGACTTTGTTGTACTCCATCAGGGTCTTTGTTATACTGCATGAGGGGCCTTTGTTATACTCGACCAGGGGACTTTGTTATACTCGATCAGGGGACTTTGTTATACTTGATCACTGGACTTTGTAATATTCGATCAGGGGGGGCTTTGTTATACTCGACCAGGGGCCTTTGTTATGCTCGATAAGGGGACTTTGTTACACTCTTTCAGGGGACTTTGTTTTACTCGACCAGGGGACTTTGTTATGCTCGACCAAAGGACTTTGTTATACTCGATCAAGGGACTTTGTTATACTCGATGAGGGTCCTTTGTTATGCTCGACCAAAGGACTTTGTTATACTCGATCAGGGGAGTTTGTTATACTCGATCAGGGGGCTTTGATATACTCGACCAGGTGACTTTGTTATACCCGATTAGGGACTTTAGTTATTTTAGGGATGATTTGGCTTTGTTTTACTCGATCTAGGGCCTTTGTCATAATCGATCAGGGGACTTTGTTAGACTCGATGAGGGGCCTTTGTTATACTCGATGAGGGGCCTTTGTTATACTCAATCATGGGCCTTTGTTATATTCAACCAGGGGACTTTGTTATACTCGATGAGGGGGCTTTGTTATAATCGATTAGGGGACTTTGATATACTCGATGAGGGACATTTGTTACACTCGATCAATGGCCTTTGCTAAACTCGATCAGGGGACTTTGTTAGACTCGATTAGGAGCCTTTGTTATTCTCGATCATGGGACTTTGTTATACTTGACCAGGGTCCTTTGTTATACTCGATGGTTGGGCTTTGTTATACTCGGTAAGGGGACTTTGTTATACTCGATCAGGGGACTTTGTTATGCTCGACCAGGGGACTTTGTTATACTCGATCAGGGGACTTTGTTATACTCGATGATTGGGCTTTGTTATACTCGATCAGAGAACTTTGTTATACTCGACCAGGGTCCTTTTTTGTGCTCGACCAGTGGCCTTTGTTATACTCGTTCAGTGGGCTTTGTTATATTCGATTAGGGGACTTTGTTATACTCGACCAGGGGCCTTTGTTATGGTCAACCAGGGGACTTTGTTATACTCAATCAGGGGACTTTGTTATACTTGATCAGGGGGCTTTGTTTTCCTCGACCAGAGGACTTTGTTATACTCGATCAGTGGACTTTGTTATACTCGATGATTGGGCTTTGTTATACTCGATGAAGAGCCTTTTTGTAATCGATTACGGGACTTTGTTGGACTCGATGAGGGGCATTTGTTATACTCGATCAAGGGCCTTTGCTCTACTCGAACAGGGGATTTTTTTAAACATGATCAGGGGGCTTTGTTATGCTCAATCAGGGGCCTTTGTTATACTATATCAGGGGCTTTTCTTATACTCGAACCAGGGGAATTTGTTATACTCGATCAGGGGACACTACTATACTCGACCAGGGAACTTTGTTATACACGATCAGGGGATATGTTATACTCGATCAGGGAATGTGTTATATTCGATCAGTGGGACTTTGTCATACTCAGTCAGGAGGCTTTGTTATACTCAACCGGGGGCCTTTGTAATACTCGATCAGGGGAATTTGTTATACTCGATCAGGGGACTTTGCTATACACGATCAGGGGGCTTGGTTATACTCGATCAGGGGCCTTGTTTTCCTCGATCAGGGGACTTTGTTATACTCCATCAGGGACTTTGTTTTGCTCCATTAGGGGCCTTTGTTATACTCGACCAGGGGATTTTATTATACTCGATCAGGGGAATTTGAAATACTTGACAAGGGGACTTTGTTATACTCGATAAGGGGACTTTGTTATACTCGACCAGGGGACTTTGTTATACTCGATCAGGGGCCTTTGTTATATCTTCGATCGGGGGACTTTGTTATACACGATCGAGAACTTTCTTTATACCATCGGGGGACTTTGTTTTTACTCGATCAGGGCTTTGTTATACTCTACCAAGGGACTTTGTTAAATCCCCGATTAATGGCTCTTTATTATACTCGATCAAGGGCCTTAGTTACCATTAGGGACTTTTGTTATATTCGATCAGAGACTTTGTTATACTCGATCAGGGGACTTCGGTTATACTTTAGACTAGGGACTTTGTTATATCGATCAGGAGCCTGGAAAGAATTTCGGGATCAGGGGACACACGACACTCGACCAGGGAACTTTATATACGATCAGGGGATGTTATACCATCAATGGACTTTGTTATACTATATCAGGGGCTTTTCTTATACTCGAACCAGGGGAATTTGTTATACTCGATCAGGGGACACTACTATACTCGACCAGAGAACTTTGTTATACACGATCAGGGGATATGTTATACTCGATCAGGGGATGTGTTATATTCGATCAGGGGACTTTGTCATACTCAGTCAGGAGGCTTTGTTATACTCAACCGGGGGCCTTTGTAATACTCGATCATGGGAATTTGTTATACTCTTTCAGGGGTCTTTGCTATACGCGATCAGGGGGCTTGGTTATACTCAACCATGGGACTTTGTTATGTTCGATCAGGTGGTTTTGTTATACTCGACCAGGGGTCTTTGTTAGGCTCGATCAGGGGAATTTGTTATACTCGATCAGGGGCCTTTGTTATACTCGATCAGGGGACTTTGTTGTACTCGATCAGGGGCCTTGTTTTCCTCGATCAGGGGACTTTGTTATACTCCATTAGGGACTTTGTTTTGCTCCATTTGGGGCCTTTGTTATACTCGACCAGGGGATTTTGTTATACTCGATCAGGGGACTTTGTTATACTTGATCAGGGGACTTTGTATTATTTGATCTGGGGGGCTTTGTTATGCTCGACCAGGGGCCTTTGTTATGCTCGATAAAGGGACTTTGTTATATTCGATCAGAGGACTTTGTTATTCTCGATCAGGGGCCTTGGTTATACTCGACCAAGGGACTTTGTTATACTCGGTCAGGGGAATTTGTAATACTTGACAAGAGGACTTTGTTATACTCGATAAGGGGACTTTGTTATACTCGACCAGGGGAATTTGTTATACTCGATCAGGGGCCTTTTTTATATTCGATCGGGGGACTTTCTTATACACGATCAGAGAACTTTCTTATACTCGATCGGGGGACTTTGTTTTACTCGATCAGGGGCTTTGTTATACTCGACCAAGGGACTTTGTTAAACTCGATTAATGGCCTTTATTATACTCGATCAAGGGCCTTTGTTATACTCGATTAATGAGACTTTGTTATACTCGATCAGAGGACTTTGTTATACTCGATCAGGGACTTTGTTATACTCGACCAGGAGACTTTGTTATACTCGATCAGAAGGCTTTGTTATACTCGATCAGGGGACATTACTATACTCGACCAGGGAATTTTGTTATACACGATCAAGGGATATGTTATACTCGATCAGGGGATGTGTTATACTCGATCAATGGACTTTGTTATACTCGATCAGGGGGCTTTGTTTTCCTTAATCAGGGGACTTTGTTATACTCCATCAGGGTCTTTGTTATACTGCATGAGGGGCCTTTGTTATACTCGACCAGGGGACTTTCTTATACTCGATCAGGGGACTTTGTTATACTTGATCACTGGACTTTGTAATATTCGATTAGGGGGGCTTTGTTATACTCGACCAGGGGCCTTTGTTATGCTCGATAAGGGGACTTTGTTATACTCGATCAAGGGACTTTGTTTTACTCGACCAGGGGACTTTGTTATACTCGATCAGGGGACTTTGTTATACTCGATGAGGGTCCTTTGTTATGCTCGACCAAAAGACTTTGTTATACTCGATCAGGGGACTTTGTTATACTCGATCAGGGGGCTTTGATATACTCGACCAGGTGACTTTGTTATACTCGATTAGGGGACTTTGTTATTCTCGATGATTTGGCTTTGTTTTACTCGATCTAGGGCCTTTGTCATAATCAATCAGGGGACTTTGTTAGACTCGATGAGGGGCCTTTGTTATACTCGATGAGGGGCCTTTGTTATACTCAATCATGGGCCATTGTTATATTCAACCAGGGGACTTTGTTATACTCGATCAGGGGGCTTTGTTATATTCGATTAGGGGACTTTGTTATACTCGATGAGGGACATTTGTTACACTCGATCAAGGGCCTTTGCTAAACTCGATCAAGGGACTTTGTTAGACACGATTAGGAGCCTTTGTTATTCTCGATCAGGGGACTTTGTTATACTCGATGATTGGGCTTTGTTATACTCGATAAGGGGACTTTGTTATACTCGATTAGAGGACTTTGTTATACTCGATGAGGGGCCTTTGTTATACTTGATCAAGGGCTTTTGTTATACTCGAACCAGGGGACTGTGTTATTCGAGATCATGAGACTTTGTTATACTCCATGAGGGGCCTTTATTATACTCGACCAGGGGGCTTTGATATTCTCGATCAAGGGACTTTGTTATTCTCGATGAGGGGATTTGCTATACTCGACCAGCGGACTTTTTTGTGCTCGATCAGGGGACTTGTTATACTCGATCAGGGGGCTTTGTTATCCTCGATCAGGGGACTTTGTTATACTCGACCAGTTGACTTTGTTTTACTCGACCAGGGGACATTGTTATACTCGATCAGGGGTCTTTGTTATACTCGATCAGGGGACTTTGTTATACTCGATATGGGGACATTGTTATACTCGAATAGGAGTCTTTTTTACTCGACCAGGGGACTTTGTTATACTCGATCTTGGGACTTTGTTATACTCGATCAGGGACTTTGTAATATTCGATGAGGGGGGCTTTGTTATACTCGACCAGGGGCCTTTGTTATGCTCGATAAGGGGACTCTGTTATACTCGATCAGGGGCCATTGTTATTCTCGATCAAGGGACTTTGTTTTACTCGACCAGGATACTTTGTTATACTCGATCATGGGACTTTGTTATACTCGATTAGGGGACTTTGTTATACTCCATCAGGGGACTTTCTTATACTCGATGATTGGGCTTTGTTATACTCGATGAGGAGACTTTGTTATACTCGACCAGGGTCCTTTGTTATGCTCGACCAGTGGTCTTTGTTATACTCGATCAAAGGGCTTTGTTATACTCTATCAGGGGACTTTGTTATACTCGATCAGAGCCGCTTGTTTACTCGATGAGAGGCCTTTGTTATACTCGATCATGAGCCATTGTTATATTCAACCAGGGGGACTTTGTTATACTCGACCAGGGGAATTTGTTATACTCGATCAGGGGATCTTGGTATACACGATGAAGGGGATTTGATATACTCGATCAGGGGACACTACTATACTCGACCAGGGAACTTTGTTATACACGATCAGGGGATATGTTATACTCGATCAGGGAATATGTTATATTCCATCAGTGGGACTTTGTCATACTCAGTCAGGAGGCTTTGTTATACTCAACCGGGGGCCTTTGTAATACTCGATCAGGGGAATTTGTTATACTCGATCAGGGGACTTTGCTATACACGATCAGGGGGCTTGGTTATACTCGATCAGGGGCCTTGTTTTCTTCGATCAGGGGACTTTGTTATACTCCATCAGGGACTTTGTTTTGCTCCATTAGGGGCCTTTGTTATACTCGACCAGGGGATTTTATTATACTCGATCAGGGGAATTTGAAATACTTGACAAGGGGACTTTGTTATACTCGATAAGGGGACTTTGTTATACTCGACCAGGGGACTTTGTTATACTCGATCAGGGGCCTTTGTTATGTGATTCGTTGTTGATCGGGGACTTTGTTATACACGATCAGAGAACTTTTCTTTATACTCGATCGGGGGACTTTGTTTTACCTGATCAGGGGCTTTGGTTATACTCTGACCAAGGGACTTCAGCAAACCCGATTAATGCCATTTTATTATACTTCCGATCAAGGGCCTCGGCGTTAAGTACTCGATTAGGGACTTCGGTTATATCTGATCAGAGGACTTTGTTATACTCGATCAGGGACTTTGTTATACTCGGGACTAGGGACTTTGTTATACCTGATCAGGAGCCGGTTATACTCGATCAGGGGACATTACTATACTCGACCAGGGAACTTTGTTATGCGCCATCAGGGATGTAAGCACTTGATCAATGGACTTTGTTATACTCGATCAGGGGACTTTGTTATTCTCGATGAGGGGCCTTTGTTATACTCGATCAGGGGACACTACTATACTCGACCAGGGAACTTTGTTATACACGATCAGGGGATATGTTATACTCGATCAGGGGATGTGTTATATTCGATCAGGGGACTTTGTCATACTCAGTCAGGAGGCTTTGTTATACTCAACCGGGGGCCTTTGTAATACTCGATCAGGGGAATTTGTTATACTCGATCAGGGGACTTTGCTATACACGATCAGGGGGCTTGGTTATACTCAACCATGGGACTTTGTTATATTCGATCAGGTGGTTTTGTTATACTCGACCAGGGGTCTTTGTTAGGCTCGATCAGGGGAATTTGTTATACTCGATCAGGGCCCTTTGTTATACTCGATCAGGGGACTTTGTTATACTCGATCAGGGGCCTTGTTTTCCTCGATCAGGGGACTTTGTTATACTCCATCAGGCACTTTGTTTTGCTCCATTATGGGCCTTTGTTATACTCGAACAGGGGATTTTGTTATACTCGAACAGGGGACTTTGTTATACTTGATCAGGGGACTTTGTATTATTTGATCTGGGGGGCTTTGTTATGCTCGACCAGGGGCCTTTGTTATGCTCGATAAGGGGACTTTGTTATATTCGATGAGAGGACTTTGTTATTCTCGATCAGGGGCCTTGGTTATACTCGACCAGGGGACTTTGTTATTCTCGATCAGGGGAATTTGTAATACTTGACAAGGGGACTTTGTTATACTCGATAAGGGGACTTTGTTATACGCGACCAGGGGACTTTGTTATACTCGATCAGGGGCCTTTGTTATATTCGATCGGGGGACTTTGTTATACACGATCAGAGAACTTTCTTATACTCGATCGGGGGACATTGTTTTACTCGATCAGGGGCTTTGTTATTCTCGACCAAGGGACTTTGTTAAACTCGATTAATGGCCTTTATTATACTCGATCAAGGGCCTTTGTTATACTCGATTAGGGGACTTTGTTATATTCGATCAGAGGGCTTTGTTATACTCGATCAGGGACTTTGTTATACTCGACCAGGCGACTTTGTTATACTCGATCAGGAGGCTTTGTTATACTCGATCAGGGGACATTACTATACTCGACCAGGGAACTTTGTTATACACGATCAGGGGATGTGTTATACTCGATCAATGGACTTTGTTATACTCGATCAGGGGACTTTGTTATACTCGATCAGGGGGGGGGCTTTGTTTTCCTTGATCAGGGGACTTTGTTATACTCCATCAGGGTCTTTGTTATACTCGTGTATGAGGGGCCTTTTGTTATACTCGACCAGGGGACTTTTGTTATACCTGGGATCAGGGTACTTTTGTGGTTACCTTGATCACTGACTTTTGTAATATTCGATCAGGGGGCCACACCAGGGCCTTTTGTTATGCTCGATATGCACTGCTATACTCTTTTTCAGGGACTTTGTTTATCCACCAGGGGACTTTGTTATACTCGATCAGGGGACTTTTGTTATACTCGATGAGGGTTCAAAGTTTGACCAAAAGACTTTGTTATACCTTTATCAGGGGGACTTTGTTATACTCAACAAAGCTTATATACTCGACCAGGTGACTTTGTTATACTCGATTAGGGGACTTTGTTATTCTCGATGATTTGGCTTTGTTTTACTCGATCTAGGGCCTTTGTCATAATCGATCAGGGGACTTTGTTAGACTCGATGAGGGGCCTTTGTTATACTCGATGAGGGGCCTTTGTTATACTCAATCATGGGCCATTGTTATATTCAACCAGGGGACTTTGTTATACTCGCTCAGGGGGCTTTGTTATATTCGATTAGGGGACTTTGATATACTCGATGAGGGATATCAAGGCAATTGATCAAGGCCTGCTAAACCTTCGATCATATGGGACCTGGTTAGACACGATTAGAGCCTTTGTTAATTTCGATCAGGGGACTTTGTTATACTCATGATGATTGGGCTTTTGTTATACTTGATAAGGGACTTTGTTATACCGATTAGAGGACTTTTGATATACTCGATGAGGGCCTGTACTTGGATCAAGGGGCTTTTGTTATACCTGAACCAGGGGACTGTGTTATTCTGGAGATCATGAGGACTTTGTTATATCTATGAGGGGCCTTTATTATACTCGGGACCAGGGGGGCTTTGATATTCCTACTAAGGGGATTGGTTATTCCTCGGCGAGGGGGATGCATATACTCGACCAGCTGACTTTTTTTGTGCTCGATCAGGGGACTTGTTACTCGAACAGGGGACTTTGTTATACTCGATCAGGGGACTTTGTTATACCTGATCAGGGGAATTTGTAATATTCGATCAGGGGGGCTTTGTTATACTCGACTAGGGGCCTTTGTTATGCTCGATAAGGAAACTTTGTTATACTCGATCAGGGGGCTTTGTTTTCCTCGACCAGGGGACTTTGTTATACTCGATCAGAAACTTTGTTATACTTGATCAGGGGACTTTGTAATATTCGATGAGGGGGGCTTTGTTATACTCGACCAGGGCCTTCTTTGTTATTCTCGATATGACCTGGTTATACTCGATCAGGGCCATTGTTATTCTCGATCAGGGGACTTTGTTTTACTCGACCAGGGTACTTTGTTATACTCGATCAGAGGACTTTGTTATACTCGATCAAGGGACTTTGTTATACTCGATCAGGGGGCTTTGATATACTCGATCAGGGGACTTTGTTATACTCGATCAGGGGACTTTCTTATACTCGATGATTGGGCTTTGTTATACTCGATCAGGAGACTTTGTTATACTCGACCAGGGTCCTTTGTTATGCTCGACCAGTGGTCTTTGTTATACTCGATCAAAGGGCTTTGTTATACCTCTATCAGGGACTTTGTTACCTGGATCAGAGCTGCTTGTTTACTGATGAGAGGCCTTGTTATACCTGACCTGGTCATTGTTATATTCAACCAGGGGACTTTGTTATACTCTCGACCAGGGGAATTTGTTATATCGATCAGGGGATCTTGTATACACGATGAAGGGATTTGACATACCTGGATCAGGGGACTTTTGTTATACTCGATCAGGGGACTTTTGTAATACTCGACCCAGGGGATTCTTTAAGTAGTCGACCAGGGGACTTGGTTATACCTGATTAGGGACTTGCCACTCGCATCAGGAGGACTTTTTTATACTCGATCAGGAGGCTTTGTTATACTCAACCGGTGGCCTTTGTTATACTCGATCAGGTGACTTTGTTATACTCGACCATGGGACTTTGTTATACTCTATCAGGGGACTTTGTTATACTCGATCAGAGCCGCTTGTTTACTCGATCAGGGGCCTTTGTTATACCATACCAGGGGATTTTGTTATACTCGAACCATGGGAATTTGTTATTCTCGATCATGAGACTTAGTTATACTCGATCAGGGAAATTTATTATACTCGACCAGGGGACTTTGTTATACTCGATCAAGGGCATTTGTTATACTCGATCAGGGGACTTTGTTATATTCGATCAGGGGGCTTTCTTATATTCGATGAGGGGACTTTCTTATACTCGATGAGGGGACTTTCTTATACTCGATGAGGGGCCTTTGTTATACTCGATTAGAGGACTTTGTTATACTCGATGAGGGGCCTTTATTATACTTGATCAAGGGCTTTTGTTATACTCGAACCAGGGGACTGTGTTATTCGAGATCATGAGACTTTGTTATACTCCATGAGGGGCCTTTATTATACTCGACCAGGGGGCTTTGATATTCTCGATCAAGGGACTTTGTTATTCTCGATGAGGGGATTTGTTATACTCGACCAGCGGACTATTTTGTGCTCGATCAGGGGACTTTGTTATACTCGATCAGGGGGCTTTGTTATCCTCGATCAGGGGACTTTGTTATACTCGACCAGGGGCCTTTGTTTTACTCGATTAGGGGACTTTGTTATACTCGATCAGGGGTCTTTGTTATACTCGATCAGGGGACTTTGTTATACTCGATCAGGGGACATTGTTATACTCGAATGGGAGTCTTTTTTTACTCGACCAGGGGACTTTGTTATACTCGATCTAGGGACTTTGATATACTCGATCAGGGACTTTGTAATATCCGATCAGGGGGCTTTCTTATACTCGATGAGGGGCCTTTGTTATACTCGACCAGGGGACTTTGTTATACTCCATCAGCTGTCTTTGTTATACTCCATCCGGAGCCTTTGTCATACTCGATGAGGGGGCTTTGTTATACTCGATCATGGGACATTACTATCTCGACCAGGGGACTTTGTTATATACGATCAGGGGATATGTTATACTCGGTCAGGGGATGTGTTATACTCGATCAGGGGACTTTGTTATACTCGATCAGGGGACTTTGTTATACACCTTCAGGGGACTTTGTATACTCGATGATTGGGCTTTGTTATACTCGATCCGGGGATGTGTTATACTCGATCATGAGACTTAGTTATACTCGATCAGGGAAATTTATTATACTCGACCTGGGGACTTTGTTATACTCGATCAAGGGCATTTGTTATACTCGATCAGGGGACTTTGTTATATTCGATCAGGGGGCTTTCTTATATTCGATGAGGGGACTTTCTTATACTCGATGAGGGGCCTTTGGTAGACTCGATGAGGGGCCTTTGTTATACTCGATTAGAGGACTTTGTTATACTCGATGAGGGGCCTTTGTTATACTTGATCAAGGGCTTTTGTTATACTCGAACCAGGGGACTGTGTTATTTGAGATCATGAGACTTTGTTATACTCCATGAGAGGCCTTTATTATACTCGACCAGGGGGCTTTGATATTCTCGATCAAGGGACTTTGTTATTCTCGATGAGGGGATTTGTTATACTCGACCAGCGGACTTTTTTGTGCTCGATCAGGGGACTTTGTTATACTCGATCAGGGGGCTTTGTTATCCTCGATCAGGGGACATTACTATCTCGACCAGGGGACTTTGTTATATTCGATCAGGTGGTTTTGTTATACTCGACCAGGGGTCTTTGTTAGGCTCGATCAGAGGAGTTTGTTATACTCGATCAGGGGCCTTTGTTATACTCGATTAGGGGACTTTGTTATACTCGATCAGGGGTCTTTGTTATACTCGATCAGGGGACTTTGTTATGCTCGATCAGGAGACATAGTTATACTCGATCAGGGACTTTGTAATATCCGATCAGGGGGCTTTCTTATACTCGATAGGGGCCTTTGTTATACTCGACCAGGGGACTTTGTTATACTCCATCAGCTGTCTTTGTTATACTCCATCAGGGGCCTTTGTCATACTCGATGAGGGGGCTTTGTTATACTCGATCATGGGACATTACTATCTCGACCAGGGGACTTTGTTATATACGATCAGGGGATATGTTATACTCGGTCAGGGGATGTGTTATACTCGATCAGGGGACTTTGTTATACTCGATCAGGGGACTTTGTTATACACCTTCAGGGGACTTTGTATACTCGATGATTGGGCTTTGTTATACTCGATCCGGGGATGTGTTATACTCGATCAGGGTACTTTGTTATACTCGATCAGGAGAAGTTATTATACTCAAACGGGACCCTTTGTTATACTCGATCAGGAGACTTTGTTGTACTCGATCAGGGGACTTTGTTGTACTCGACCAGGGGACTTTGTTATACTCGATCAGGGGACTTTGTTATACTCGATGAGGGGGCTTTGATATACTCGATCAGGGGACTTTGTCATACCCGATGAGGGGACTTTGTTATACTCGACCAGGGGACTTTTTTATACTCGATGTGGGGACTTTGTTATTCTCGATCAGGGGGCTTTGTTATACTCGATCAGGGGACTTTGTTATACTCGATCAGGGGACTTTGTTATACTCGATCAGGGGACATTACTATTCTCGACCAGGGGACTTTGTTATATACGATCAGGGGATATGTTATACTCGGTCAGGGGATGTGTTATACTCGATCAGGGGACTTTGTTATACTCGATTAGGGGACTTTGTTATACTCGATGAGGGGACTTTGCTTTTCTCGAGCAAGGGACTTTGTTATACTCGATCATGGGCTTTTGTTATAATCGAACCAGGGGACTTTGTTATATTCGATCATGAGACTTTGTTATACTCCATGAGGGGCCTTTATTATACTGTACTCGACCAGGGGGCTTTGATACTCTCGATCAGGGGACTTTGTTACGCTCGGTCAGGGGACTTTATTATACTCGACAATGGGACTTTGTAATACTCGATCAGGGAACTTTATTATACTCGACCAGGGGAATTTGTTATACTCGATCATTGGACTTTGTTTTACTCGATCAGGAGACTTTGTTATACTCGAATAGGGGCCTTTGTTATACTCGATCAGGGGCCTTTATTACACTTTATCAAAGGCTTTTGTTATACTCGAACCAGGGGGATTTGTTATACTCGATCAGGGTACTTTGTTATGCTCGATCAGGGCCTTTGTTATACTCGATCAGGGGAATTTGTTATACTCGACCAGGGGACGTTTGTTATACTCGACCAAGGGAGTTTGTTATACTCGACCAGGGGAATTTGTTATACTCGACCAGGAGACTTTGTTATACTCGATCATTGGACTTTGTTTTACTCGATCAGGAGACTTTGTTATACTCGACCAGCGGACTTTGTTGTACTCGATCAGGGGACTTTGTTTTACTCGATCAGGGGATTTGTTATACTCGATCAGGGGTCTTTGTTATATTCGATCAAGGGACTTTGTTATACTCGATCAGGGGACATTGTTATACTCGATCAGAAGACTTTGTTATACTCGAATAGGAGTCTTTTTTTACTCGACCAGGGGACTTTGTTATACTCGATCTGGGGACTTTGTTATACTCGATCAGTGACTGACTTTGTAATATCCGATCAGGGGGCTTTCTTATACTCGATGAGGGGCCTTTGTATACTCGACCAGGGGACTTTGTTATACTCCATAAGCTGTCTTTGTTATACTCCATGAGGGGCCTTTGTCATACTCGATGAGGGGGCTTTGTTATACTCGATCATGGGACATTACTATCTCGACCAGGAACTTTGTTATATACGATCAGGGGATATGTTATACTCGGTCAGGGGATGTGTTATACTCGATCAGGGAACTTTGTTATACTCGATCAGGAGACTTTGTTACACTCAACCGGGGGCCTTTGTTATACTCGATCAGGGGACTTTGTTGTACTCGATCAGGGGACTTTTTTATACTCGATCATGGGGCTTTGTTTTACTCGATCAGGCGGGTTTGTTATGCTCGATCAGGGGAATGTGTTATACTCGACCAGGGGACTTTGTTATACTCGATCATTGGACTTTTTTACTCCATCAGGAGACTTTGTTATACTCGACCAGGGGACTTTGTTATTCTCGATTAGGGGATTTTGTTATACTCGATCAGGGGGCTTTGGTATCCTCGATCAGGGGACTTTGTTATACTTGACCAGGGGACTTTGTTATACTCGATCCGGGGATGTGTTATACTCGATCAGGGGACTTTGTTATACTCGATCAGGAGACATTATTATACTCAAACGGGACCCTTTGTTATACTCGATCAGGAGACTTTGTTGTACTCGATCAGGGGACTTTGTTATACTCGACCAGGGGACTTTGTTATACTCGATATGGGGACGATGTTATACACGATGAGGGGGCTTTGATATACTCGATCAGGGGACTTTGTTATACTCGATCAGGGGACTTTGTTATACTCGATGAGGGGGCTTTGATATACTCGATCAGGGGACTTTGTTATACTCGATGAGGGGACTTTGTTATACTCGACCAGGGGACTTT
>NW_024735366.1:0-8790 GCF_018991925.1 Homarus americanus | reverse complement strand
GTGTTAAGTGAAATCCGCGTTAAGTGAACAACAGAACATATGGGATTAATTCCAATAGAAACCGGCCCGACCCCCAAACTCCACTTTTTGAAGACGCATAACTATGTTGTAGTAAAAATAACATTTTAATTTTATGATGGTACATGCACACAATTAATACTTAAGAGAAATAGAGAAATACAGTCGCCAAGTTAATGTCCATTCAAATAATGGACTCAACTCCCTCCCCCTCTCACACTACACTGCCGCCTCTTCCCTCTCTGAGAAATTTTTGGGGAAAACCACTAAATTTTAATAAATAATACCTCAAACTAAAGTTAGGATAATACAATTGACATTGCTGGATTCCTTGTAAGACCAGGAATATTTTGAATATAAATGTCATATATTTGCACAAAAGATAACATATGTACTTTAGAGAAAAAAAATTTATCTAAATTTGTATGTCTAATGCAAAATATAGTGACAGTTTATATTCAAAATGATCACCAAATTATAAGAATTCACAAATTATAATCTAACGTACTGGCTAATTTTATGAGCTAAAACAAATATCTTCAGTTAATAAAAAAAAAATAATCTTCACGACACTATCTGTCAATCAAAGTACCCCACCTTGCCTCCCCCCCTCTTCCAACTGAGCGGTCAGTCCCAACCCTCCCCCCCACCACTCCTCCCTTCAAGAGAAGAGTGGGTGAAAAATTTAGATTTTAACATTTTGTATTAAATAATACCTCAGATTAAAGTTAGGATAATATAACTGACATTGCTGGATTCCTTGTAAGACCAGGAATATTTTGAATATAAATGTCATATATTTTGCACAAAAGATAACATAGTTACTCTGAGAAAAATTTTTATCTAAAATTTGTATGTCTAATGCAAAATATATGATGTTTATATTCAAAATGATCATCAAATTATAAGAATTCCAGCAATGTAAATTATATTCAGACCGAGTAATTTGTATGAATTTTATGAGCTAAAACAAATATCTTCAGTTAATAAAAAAAAAAAATATTCTTCACGGGGTGACAGATGGTCGGTCGGTCCCTCCCTCCCCCCCACCCCCCACCAACCGTCCCAAGGAGATGTGTGGGAAAACCAGAATACTTAACTTTTTGTAATAAATAATACCTCAAACTAAAGTTAGGATAATATAATTGACATTGCTGGATTCCTTGTAAGACCAGGAATATTTTGAATATAAATGTCATATATTTTGCACAAAAGATAACATAGTTACTCTGAGAAAAATTTATATCTAAAATTTGTATGTCTAATGCAAAGTATATGATGTTTATATTCAAAATGATCACCAAATTCTAAGAATTCCAGCAATGTAAATTATATTCTGACCGGGTAATTTGTATGAATTTTATGAGCTAAAACAAATATCTTCAGTTAATAAAAAATAAAAAAATATTCTTCACGGGGTAACAGATGGTCGGTCGGTCCCTCCCTCCCCCCCCCACCCACCACCAACTGTCCCAAGGATATGTGTGGGGAAACCAGAATATTTAACTTTTTAGTAATAAATAATACCTCAAACTAAAGTTAGGATAATATAATTGACATTGCTGGATTCCTTGTAAGACCAGGAATATTTTGAATATAAATGTCATATATTTTGCACAAAAGATAACATAGTTACTCTGAGAAAATTTTTTATCTAAAATTTGTATGTCTAATGCAAAATATATGATGTTTATATTCAAAATGATCACCAAATTATAAGAATTCCAGCAATGTAAATTATATTCTGGCCGGGTAATTTGTATGAATTTTATGGGCTAAAAACAGCAGTCAAAATGGGTGGGGTGGGCAATCAAAATAGCTGCCTCTAGCCGATTAATTCTCACCGTGATATGTGGAAAAATCCGTGTTAAGAAAGTCTAGATACTCTACAGGCAATTACGAGTAGATAAACGTATATGAAACCATAGGCGGGTAATATTGTTTATATATATATGTATATATATATATATATGTATATATATAGTATATATATATATATAGTGAGTATATATATATATATATATATATATATATATATATATATATATATATATATATATATATATATATATATATATATATATACACACACACACACACACAGTATCCTCGTTAATCTAGCCACTGTTAATCTAGATTTCAAGAATCTAGTTACCTCCCATAAGATTCTTAAATTCGGTTAACGAGCAACCCCTCGGTTAACGAGTTTCTTACGAGCCGACCTCAACAAGTTTTGGCTTGCACTGGGCGGTCAACCAGCTGTAGTATTAGTCCGCCAATACATTAATCGGTTCTAGGGCTTAAATTCCTTACTATTTTAGTAAATATCAAGAAGTTTATACTATTCAATAATTTTAAAAGTTTAATATTAAATTTTTTAGTCATTTTAACAATTATTGAACATAATTGAAGGTAAAGTGACTAGTTTAATGCGCTGCATCCAGCCTCTTAACACAGCAAACAGGCGTTAGTCTCTCTCTGTTTTCACTGGAGGTAACATCTTGCTTGAGACTCTCTTCAACTAAACGCTTTTTTTCTGTGTTTCCAAGCAAATTATTGGTCATTTTGAAATTTATTTTACATATTAACAATATATAGTGCAGTGCAGTGTTATTTTAAAGAAAATATTCTTTATTTACAACAAGTTTAACTTTAAAAAGCACGTGTTGACATTGTTTGAATCCAGTATGGGGCCTAAGAGATCAAGAAAAGCGATTTCAATCCAAGCCAAGCAGGAAATCATAAAAAAACATGAACAAGGCATTAGAACAAATGCGCTATGCAAAGAATATGGCATGTCGACATCAACTGTGTCGACAATTCTTGCACAGAAAGACAAATTTAAAGAAGTGAAAGTGAGAAAATCTACAAGAATGTTTAAAAGTAGGTCCCTAATTGCAGAAACTGAGAGGTTACTTATCATCTGGATTAGGGAAAAACAGATGAAAGGTGATTCAGTTTCTACTGAATTCATTTGTGAAAGAGCCAGGGAGATTTACGAACATTTAAAGAGAGATCAACCTGGTTCTTCAGGCACAGAATTTGAAGATTTTTGGGCCAGCAAAGGCTGGTTCGAAAAATTTAAGAAAAG
The DNA here is from genome assembly GCF_018991925.1 of Homarus americanus. Taxonomy (NCBI): domain Eukaryota; kingdom Metazoa; phylum Arthropoda; class Malacostraca; order Decapoda; family Nephropidae; genus Homarus; species Homarus americanus. The sequence goes on along the minus strand of NW_024735366.1, from coordinate 5,681 downwards.
AAGTGACATTTTCAGTGTTGTTAGGCATGGTGAAGGTGCTAGTGCTGATAAGGAAGGGGCACCAAAGTTTTTAGATGAATTTAAAAAAAATGATGGAAGAAGAAAATTATCTTCCATAGTAAGTGTTCAATGTGGATGAAACTGGGCTGTTTTGGAAAAAGATGCCCAAAAGAACATTCATCACCAGAGATGAAGCCTCTTTACCTGGGGATAAACCCATGAAAGACCGTCTCACTCTATTGCTTGGTGCCAATGCTTCAGGGGATTTCCGCCTGAAGCCTATGTTTGTCTACCACTCTGAAAACCCCAGGGTGTTCAAGCAACAGAAAGTGGTAAGAACAAAGCTTGGAGTTTATTGGAAGTCCAACCGTAAGGCATGGGTGACAAGACAGCTCTTTAATGAATGGGCTGTTGATGTGTTTTGCCCTTCTGTCAAGAGCTACCTAACCACCAATAAACTCCCTTTAAAGGCTCTTCTCCTCATGGATAATGCTCCTGGTCATGACCCTGACCTTGCCAGAAATTTGGAGTATCAATTTGACTTTGTGAAAGTGTTGTTTTTGCCTCCAAACACTACATCAATCATACAGCCAATGGACCAGAATGTGATCAGCAACTTCAAGAAGTTGTACATGAAGAAAATGTTTAGGAGGTGTCATCAGGCAACTTCCAATCATCCTGAACTATCACTGAAACATTTCTGGAAGACACAATTCAACATCCTGGAGGCTGTAAAACTGATTGTGTCATCATGGCAAGAAGTCTCCACTAGAACCCTCAATTCCTCATGGAAAGCACTGTGGCCATCAGTAGTCCATGATTTTGAGGGATTTGAGGAAGAAACAGAGTTGGACCAGGAGATTGTGTCCATTGGTCAGTCATTGGGCCTTGAAGTGGAGGAGGAGGATGTGGAAGAGCTTGTGATGTCTCATGAGGAGGAACTTACTCCTGATGACTTGAAGCAACTGGATGAGATGTTAGAGGCTGACAGTGGTGAGGAGGAAATTGAAAGTGATGACCATATGTCAGCTAAACAGTTGAAAGATGTGATTTACCACTGGGAGAAGTTCAGGGAACTGGCTCAAAGCACCCAGAAGTGGAAAAAACTGAACTAACTTTGTGTCATGTTGAGGACTCAGTGGTCTCCTTCTTTAAACATTAGTTTATGGTGAGGAGGACAGATGCCCCACAGACCACAATTGACACTTTCTTCAGTAAAAGGCAGAGGGAACAAGATGCTATCCCTCAGCCTTCCACTTCAAGATGGAGAGGATGTTCATGGTGGAGAATCTGTCTGTCCAGAGGCTCCTGACATTTTCATGGAAGGTGACTCACCTTCCAAGAAGCAGTAAAATACTTCTCCTCCACCTCCACTTCCTTCTCTTCTCCTCTTCCACCTCCCTCTTCATATTCACATCATCATCATCATCCAGGAGCCTTCTACATACACACCTCAAAGTAAGTGAACTTTTCTACCTTTTTTGTTGAATTTAGGCAATTTTCGGTGAGCTGGAACCAATTACCCAAAAACCCATTGAAACAATGGTTTCGGTTAATGAGCAACCTGCTGGAATGGATTGTGCTCATTAACCGAGGGACCACTGTGTGTGTGTATATATATATATATATATATATATATATATATATATATATATATATATATATATATATATATATATATATATATATATATATATATATATATATATATATATATATATATATATATATATATATATATATATATATATATATATATATATACACACACAGTTGAGTCTGGTTAACGAGCACAATTCGTTGTAGAAGGTTGCTCGTTAACTGAAAACCTCGTTAACCGAAACCATTGTTTCAATGGGTTTTTGGGTAATTGGTTCCTGCTCACCAAAAATTGCCTAAAATCAACAAAAAAAAAGGTAGTACAGTCATGCGCCGGTTAACGTCCAATCGAACAACGTCCGATCGCATATACGTCCATGGCCCCCCCCCCTCAAAAAAAAAACCCACTTCCGCAACGCCTGCTGGACCACCACTCCACGACCCCCTGACGGAGACACGATGATCCTCCCCATACTGGTCAGATATTATGTGTTAAAGGAATATGCTTCCTTCCTTAGGCTTTTTGTAAGCATTTGCCTCCAGGTGTAATGTTAACCTACATCTATTGAGGATAAAATCTTTCCCCTACAAATTGACAATAACACATTTGCTGTAATCAGATATATCGAGTTGCCTCAACAATCGCAACCCCAGTTGCAATTGGGGTTGCAATTTCAAATTCTGTGTCATTACTAAGGAATAACGAAATCTCTGGTGCACTCTAAGATTAAGAGAGAAAACGGAAGAATCAGGCGTCCTGAGCGAGAGAAAACAGACCCCTATGATGGGGGACAAGCACCCACACGTGCCGCTCATACTGACAGACTTGACACTCACTTACTTGACAAGTTTTACCAACCATTAGTTGTGTACACTATCTAGTGAATTTAGTCAATATTGTACAGTACAAGTACACTGCAATACAGTGGTCCCTCGGTTAACAATGGAACAAACCTGTACTGTACATGTACTAAATGATTACGGTACTTAAATTGTTATGTCTATTGCAAATATAGATTGTTTATACAGGTATTCAAATAAATCACTATCTTACAAGAATCCCAGCCATGTAAGATATATTCACCCAGGTCGTTTGGGTGGCAAATTATGAGAAGAGCCTAGTCACTCTTAAGGAATGATAAATGAACATGCAGGCCTTCAGCGCCAACTGTCAAATCATATCTCAACTAAATAAACAAACACCAGACACTGTCACCTCACCTCCTGCTTCCCCCTGCTCTTCCCACGCTCGTTGGCTACCTCCCTCCTTGCCTCCCTCCCTCCTTGCCTCCCTCCTTGTGTTCCTAGACAAAAGATTGGTGATAACTTTATGCTTTAAGGTGTTTATTTTATATAATATCTCAGACTAAAGTTAGGATAATATAATTTCATTGCTGAAATCCTTGCAAGACAGAGATTAATTTGAATATAAACATTATATATTTTGCTCGAGATAAAAATTGTAGTACATTAGTGTACAGTACTGTAGTACATTTTGTAATATAAAGTTTTTCAACTGTATTTTTGGGTAGATTTACATAAATTTCTTCATTTATTTTCATTCATTTACATGCACACACCATACTAAAAGAAACGTATAAGAAATACTGTAAATGACTTTAGTGCAAAGCTGGAGTGCACATGTACTGTACTAATTTGATTACGATACTAAAATTGTTATGTCTAGTGCTAATTATAGGTTGTTTATATTAAAATAAATCAAAATCTTACAAGAATCCCAGCAATGTAAATTATATTCACCCAGGTCATTTCACTGGCTTTTTATAGGAAAGAAGCTTAGTCACTTAAGAACTAATAAATATACACACATTAGACCTGGGCCTGTGCCAACTGTCAAACCGCTCCCCTCCCCCCACGCCCCCTCGGTTGCTCGCTCCCTCCCTCCCTATCCCCCATCTGCCCAGCGTTGCTGGAATCCTTGTAAAACAGTGAATAATTTTAATATAAACGTCATGTATTTTGCACAAGAGATAAAAATTAATCACCTGTATCACATTACAGTAGTAATTTAAGAGTAAAAGTGTATATGTACGTATATAGTATTCCACATACACGTAAGTATAAATACAAAGTTTATGCGATGATCGGACAACGTCCATTTCGGTTAACGTCACGTTTCCAAGAACATAACTAGGACGTTAACTGGCGCATGACTGTATAGTACACTTTGAGGTGTGTGTGTAGAAGGCTCCTGGATGATGATGATGGGAATTAGAATGGGGGTGGAGAAGAAGGGAGAAGAAAAGGCATTGGGGATATATATATATTTATATATATATACAGTATATATATATATATATATATATATATATATATATATATATATATATATATATATATATATATATATATATATATATATATATATATATATATATATATATATATATATACATATACATATACAGTGGGGTATGCTATAACGAATCTAATTGGTTCTAGAACCTTGTTCGTTATAGCATTCATTCGTTATAGGATTAATCCGTTCCAGGTCCCCAAATACAATCACTTAACACTGAAAATTATAATATAAAATTGTAAAAATTGTAAAAAAGTGCATACATATGCATCTAAACCCCTGAAATAAAGAATATCATTAATACTTGTAATAAAAAAAACAATAAATTAGTAAAAAAAAAAAAAAATTTTTTTTTAAATAATGTTTGTTGTAGGAGTTTCATTCGTTATAGCATTCTCAATTTTATAGGTAAAACCGTTCGTTATATGAATATTCGTAGTAGGATTCGTTCGTTATAGCATACCCCACTGTGTGTGTGTGTGTGTGTGTGTGTGTATATATATATATATATATATATATATATATATATATATATAGTTGTACCCCACTTAACGCGGTCAATTGAACCCAGAGGGTCCCGCGTTAAGTGAAATCCGCGTTAAGTGAACAACAGAACATATGGGATTAATTCCAATAGAAACCGGCCCAACCCCCAAACTCCACTTTTTGAAGGCACATACCTATGTTGTAGTAAAAATAACATCTTAATTTTATGATGGTACATGCACACAATTAATACTTAAGAGAAATAGAGATATACAGTCGCCAAGTTAATGTCCATTCAAATAATGGACTCAACTCCCTCCCCCTCTCACACTACACTGCCGGCTCTTCCCTCTCAGAGAAATTTTTGGGGGAAAACCACTAAATTTTAATAAATAATACCTCAAATTAAAGTTAGGATAATACAATTGACATTGCTGGATTCCTTGTAAGACCAGGAATATTTTGAATATAAATGTCATATATTTTGCACAAAAGATAACATAGTTACCTAGAGAAAAATTTTTATCTAAAATTTGTATGTTTAATGAAAAATATATGATGTTTATATTCAAAATGATCACCAAATTATAAGAATTCCAGCAATGTAAATTATATTCTGACCGGGTAATTTGTATGAATTTTATGAGCTAAAACAAATATCTTCAGTTAATAAAAAAAAAAATAATCTTCACAACACTATCTGTCAATCAAAGTACCCCACCTTGCCTCTCCCCCTCTTCCAACCACGCGGTCAGTCCCAACCCTCCCCCCCACCCCCCACCAATCCTCCTTTCCAGGGTTTTTAACATTTAGTATTAAATAATACCTCAGATTAAAGTTAGGATAATATAATTGACATTGCTGGATTCCTTGAAAGACCAGGAATATTTTGAATATAAATGTCATATATTTTGCACAAAAGATAACATAGTTAATTTGAGAAAAATTTTTATCTAAAATTTGTATGTCTAATGCAAAAATATGATGTTTATATTCAAAATGATCATCAAATTATAAGAATTCCAGCAATGTAAATTATATTCAGACCGGATAATTTGTATGAATTTTATGAGCTAAAACAAATATCTTCAGTTAATAAAAAAAAAAATAATTCTTCACAGGGTAACAGATGGTCGGTCGGTCGGTCCCTCCCTCCCCCCCACCCCCCACCCCCCACCAACCGTCCCAAGGAGATGTGTGGGATAACCACTAAATTTTAATAAATAATACCTCAAACTAAAGTTAGGATAATATAATTGACATTGCTGGATTCCTT
>NW_024735365.1:0-13940 GCF_018991925.1 Homarus americanus | reverse complement strand
ACACTTGCTTCCACTACCCTCCCCTGAATATAACCCATGTAAGAAGGATGTAGTACAGTACACAACAAAAATGCAGGACACAGCACCACAAAATCTCTTGTAAGAAAAAACGTTCGTTTTAAAGTATTTTATACTAAATATTCACTTTTACTGTGGAGTACAGTACAGTCGTTCCATTGCAGGATATCCCAATAACCTTACAAAACCTGAGGTAGTTATCCCTCGAAACTAGAAGTACATCTAAGAAAAGAAGAAAATATGCGCTATACTTGATGGTTAACTTTTCTATTTATTTATTATGAAGAATTATTGACTACTAATAACTCCTTAAAAATATTGAACAATCAAATATTAACTTACCGAAACTCTGAAGGCTGTTTGAAGATACTTGGTTTTCAAGCTCAGTGGAATAAGGCATCCGGATATCACTGTAATACTCTAAGGACAAGGCCTCCGAGGTCCCCAGACCTCATCCCCTATGTATGGAAACTTTTAACTCACCCTGTATATATATATATATATATATATATATATATATATATATACCTAACTGCTATATATATATATATATATATATATATATATATATATATATATATATATATATATATATATATATATAAGCAATATAAAAACGCCACTTAAGCTGTAGTAACAACAGTAACAATTGAGCTACCAAAGCCTCAGTAAATCTCTTCCCATCACCTAACTAAAAACCTCTTATTGTTGAGGTAACGATTGTGGTGGCAGCACAGCTTCACGTCAAAAGACAGATTTACGTCACACCTACATCTTATACAAAAGGCCAGCGCCCTCTTGTGACTCATGGCGGTAACTGAGGACGACAATCGACCTTTTTTTTTACATTCCGCGCAGCAAGTCCGAATAACAATTCCGAATGACAGGTTAAGTTTTAGTAACCTGACATGGATTCGTCTATCCATTAGCAGCTTATACCATTTAGTAAAAGTAATGCCGCATCCCCTGGAGGGTTGGCAGGCCTAGACTATACCAAAGATTATTATTATTGTAATAGTCTTGGCCCTGCCAACTCCTTCACATTGTCGTCCAGCAAATGCCCAATAATACTTCTAACATATCAATGAATAAATAAAAACTATATATATACCTGTAATATTTAGCCAGCTGTTATGAAGAAAAGAACTTCACTTTGATGAATAAATGTCATGGGAGAGAGGATTATATTTTCCTGCATTTATGAATTTACAGACAGGGCGAAACAGACCTTGAAAAGTTTTAGCTCAGTAATTTTTATGCAAGACTTCTGAACGCTACTAAGAGCTCTAAAAATAAAGCCTGTGTGGATGTGAGGTTATGGGCCAGAGTACAGGCAAATAAATATATGAATCTAGTTTAACTGATGGAAAACAGTACAATATCGAATGAAGAAATAAATTCAATAACGACAAAAGATGAAAAAAAGATGAAGAGGTTTGGGAGTCTTCAGAAAGCGCGTTTGGATGAAAGTGCGCTAAGATTGAGTGTTGACTATATGATGGCACGAATGACATGACATGACATGAAATGCTTGTGACAGGGGAGGAGGTTCAGGGGAAGTAAAGGGAGGATTGAAGTGAATTTTAGGAGGAGAGAATAGGTGCAGTGGCTAAACACCGCTTTCGTGAGGGAGTATAAGTTGGAGGCAGCGCAACCCGCCCACTGCCAGGAGGCGACAGGACAGCCTCAGGCTAAGGTCAGGTCAAGCGTCAGGTGCGTGTTGGGTTGGGCCAGTGATTCTCAGTGCTTGGTCAATGATTGTGTGTGTTGTTTTGTGTGGAGGAAATGTCTTGGTCTCTGTCTTAGTATTCTTCTTAGCTTGATGTAGATTTTACACAAATGGTAGATGGTGAGTGAAAAATAATTGCCAGAGAGGTTGGAAAATTGACCGTGTAAATTGATAGAGTTCGTGACGTATTGTTAGAAGGTCATATCAGGGATTGAAGAGATGGCACGACACTCTGAGTGTGTGTCAAATACGAACATATCCTATAAGTACTGTTTCTGACTGTCCATTAGGTAAACCAACAACACTGCGCTATTGTTCGAATACACGGACCATACAACAGTTCTCCACCAACACACTAAACTGACACACAACTTCAACAATATACACACACACACACACTATCTTGGTCTTCACACACAGATTCCAAAACTGTCATGCCAACTCGGTAAATATTCATGATATAACTTCTCAAGAACAGATTCGTCAGAGATGTAACAACGCACTGGCCACCCATTGATCGTGAGATGGGACAAGTTACTGAAAACGAGTCGCAATCGCATAAACAAATATTTGTATCACTTTTTTCACATGTTTCTCAATTTAAATGGATCTTTCTTTGTCTTTTGCGTAGATTACCTGTTTCTCTCCTCTTATTGGTCACCTGCAGAAATAAATCTGACGTATTTCTGGAAACTGTCAACTTAGGACGGGATAAACTTCCGAATTTAATTTAGCAGCTACTTATGAACAATTTATTGCGACAATCAATAATGCCCAAAATAAACACATCCCTAAAAGAAAATTCAGATCGATACGAAAAACCAACCAAAATGGATGAATAATAGACTCTTAGATCTTCTAGGGAAAAAGAAAGGAGAGTAGAAAGTTAAGTTATGAAAATCACTTACTTGGTTACTACATTGTGAACCTAAATAAAGACAGGAAAAACAGAAATTAGGGAAAGCAAAGAGAAATTATGAAATCATGGTAGCAAAACGAACTGAAAAAAATAACCCCAAAGCTTTTATCAACGCAAATCAAGTTAGAGATAGCTAATAGGTCCCCTTAAACTAATGCATGAGAAATGACTGATGTATTGGTTAGAAATGTGTAGCATGTTAAATAGTCATTTCTGCCCGTATTCCTCGCAAATGAAAACCCAGCAGTTTCCAGAAGTTCATAAGGTATATAACGACAGTATAGAAATATAAGCTGAATACTACATTACTAGTAACGATGGCTTAAAGTAATAACAAACTGAAGTCTCATAAATCGCCTGGTCCAGACGAGGTATATGCTAGAATAATAAAAGAATGTAGAGATGAGTTGAGTAATCCATTAGCAAAGTTTTATTTAATAAGCCAGAATGCCTAGTGCCAGAAGCTTGGAAACTGTAAATGTAGTTCCGATTTTCAAAAGGGTGATAAATCAATAAAATGGGAATTACCGTCCCATTAGTCTCACGTCAATCATAGTAAGCAAGCGTTAGAGTCAATTATTGCTACAAAAAATCAGAAGCCTCACCTTGGAAACATTCAATCCTAATTCATTCTTCAGCACGGTTCACCTAGGACGTTTCTTGTCTCCACAAATTTACGAAGCCAGAAGTATATGGAAGCGGTAGATAATGATAAGTCATATGATATAATTTATTTAGATTTCAGTAAAGGCCTGATAGAGTCCTCATGAGAGATTGATATGAAGGTAGAAGCACATGGAATAGGTGGATCAGTATTAAAATGATTAGTCATGGTTAACTGGTAGGAAACAAAGAGTCAGCATAAATGGATTAAAGTCAGACTGGTGTGGTCAAAAGTGAGTTCCTTAGATCTGTATTAGTCTTCTGCTGTTTGTTATATTCATTAATGATCTTGATTTAGGTGCATAACTAGTAGGATTAGTAATTTGCAGATGATACCAAAATGGGGGAAGTGATAACTAGACAGTGACTTGGAACACCTTCAAAGGAGATCTAGATACCTTTTACGAGTGGTCAGTAAACTGGCAAAATGAATTTAATACTGATAAAATGCAAGGTACTACAGATAGGGAAGACGAATACAAACGTGTTAAGCATAAACTAGTAAATACTGAAATAGAAAAACCTCAGCTTTAGAAAAAGATTTAGGTGTATTTGTTAGCAACGATTTGAAACCTAGAAAACACGTATTAGCGTTCGCAACAAGGCAAACAGGATTCTGGGTTCATATCTAGGGTCTGTGAGTAACAACTGTTGACGTTATCTTGAAATCCTACCTAGCATTATGAGGCCAACACATGGATTATGCGTTCAGTTCTGGTGTCCTTATTATAGAATGGATATGATTCTTTGGAGAAAGTACAAAGAAGAATGACAAAATGATCCATAATATTAGAAACCTTCCATATGAAGAAAGACTGAAAGCTTAGGCTTACATTCATTAGAGAGGCGAGTTAGGGAGAGGCATGAGGTGCGCTAAGTGGGTAAGGGAAGATGTTCTGAAGCTCAGTGCACAACGAAATAACTAGAACAATGGCTTTAAATTAGATAAATTCCTGATTCAGAAAGGATATAGGCAAGCACTGGTTTGGTAATAGAGTTGTGATATGTAACAGGGGCTACCGAGTGCTATAGTAGGATCGGGGACGCGAGGCCTAAGATGAAGTTGGATAGGCACATGGAAGTGCTGGGATGGGTGTGAAGGGGATCTGCCCTGCATGGGCCAATGGCCTCCTGCAGTATCCCACTTTCTTATGTTCTTATGTTCTATAGTTTGTTGTACCAGAAAGCAATAAAATTATTAGTATAAAGTAGTAATGGAAGTGAGGAACGGTTAGACGAGGAATATACATATTACTCTTGAGACGACGAAATCTAGTTCCATATTCCTTGACACTGGCGGCCACAAGAACCATCAAGTTTACTGATTGGTGAAGTCACCTGCTGTATGCTATGTGTCTAGACTTTACTGTCCACACGCCAACCTCCTTATCTAATATACGATCATTATTCTTGTTGCCGCCATCATCATCATAGCTATCTTTGCAACTATTTCTGGTTACCGCTTACACTGACTGACCCCCAGAGACGAGTGACGTCACGTAGATAAAATATACTTAAGTTGATGGTGAACACGTCCTCCACGCCGCAACTCTCCTCCTCCAACATGATCTTCCGGGGCGGCGCCACGCTGTCACGAGGTCACGTGACTACGAAAAATTATAACCTACAGAACACATCACAGTATAAACTTACAAAGTGTTAGGATATATTATGATATTTGGTGGTGTTCAGTGTGAGTTACTAATGTGGCAAGTTTTCTTCTCCGGGTTAGCCTGCCTGTACAGTACTGACGCTGGCTGACCCCCGTCAAAGACTAACTCATCAGGAACAATGGAAGGGGACCTCATTGACTCACCTACAACAATAATAAAATAAAAACAATATCAATTGTATAGATAAATATTGATGTGTATGGGACAGTATAAGGTATACAACATAAAAAGAATAAAATAAATAATAATTGTGAAACATGTGAGAATATAAAATCTATTATGTATATAGTGCAAGTGTAAAATATATATATATATATATATATATATATATATATATATATATATATATATATATATATATATATATATATATATATATATATATATATATATATATATATATATATATATATAGAATATAATATATCAATAGTATATAGACGGTTTGTTGAAAACAGTCAATAACTGAGGGTTACAGTAGATTGTAGGTCATTCAACCCAAACTTTCAGTGTAATTCAGTACACAATGACAAACAAACAGTGAACATTACGATTTACTGATCATTGATGATTTTCACAATGGTTGGAGTGAGCTGTTAATGTGCGTGTGATTGTGACGGGGGGCTTCATCTGCATACAATAATGCTAATGAATGCATTATCACGCTTCAGGACACTAAACCTGGATTTATATATAATATTAACCCTCCACCAGTGTACGTGTCGCCCTCCACCAACCTCCTCACACATCATCTACACAGCTCAAAATATGACAACATACAAACTGTACGTACCGTACAGTTTGCATTATAATGTCTTGATGTGGATTCGGACGTCAGCGTGCCGGTATAAATTAAAGATAAATATCATAAATTCACTCAACATTCAATCCATTTGTAGGAATTAAGTCCAATTCACTGTTTTATTGACGCACTTGAAATTATTACTATGTTCAGCCATCGGTCGCCTATCCATAAGTTTTCATGTCTTTACTTCACAACCAACTGCTGGATCGATTTAGCTGAAACTTAGACAAATTCTTTACATTACGTTATTTTAGCCTCCTGTTGTCGCTAAAAACATAGGTGAAAAGCATAAGCATTTTCTGGACTGGTTATTTTTTTTTTCAATCTTGCAAGACTTTGTTGAAATGTTTATAGTTTGTTGCCATAATTATTTGTTGTTTGTTCATGTAATTATTTGTTTGTTTTTTGTTCTCGTAAATGTTTGTTGGTTCTTGTAAATATTTATTGTTTGTTTTTCATGTAAATATTTTGATGTTTGCTCCTCTGGCTAATATTATTCTCTATATGAATGAATATTAATTACTTTAGAAGCAACCAAAATAATCACTTATAAAATTTATATAATTGAAGGCCATCATTTGTATTTAATTTATGTGACTGAGATAAAATTTCCTAACGAACGATGTTACTGGTTGCCGATCAACAGCCAAGCCGTCACTGCTGGACTTCACCGTTGCTTACGTAAAGGAGTCACAGGGGCAGTTAAGGGTGTGACTACCTTCTGAAACATTAAATCAACGTTGTAATAAAATGAAGGCAAGGTCATGTAGCTTCATACGTCACGTACCACTAAAAACGGACCTTACAGTCTTTAACAAACGGACATCAGACAGACACCAGACAGACACCAGACAGACAGACAGACAGACAGCCTCGTACATTACCTTGGGAGAATGTTATCATGCCTCAAATCTTATAATACGTCTGGTGAAAGGTTTACTCTCAGTTATATTTTTTATGTTTATTATAAATAGTTAACGAAATAGATCAAATGTTTTTACTTCATTTTTGCACATAATAACATTGAATCGTTAACTTCATCGAATACAAAAATAACATACAAAATAACATCAAAAAGTACACAAGGACTAACCTTAACTAGATACGCTCACAGTATCAGTTATAAGGCTAATTGAGGAAGAAATCCATCTCAAATTAGTCTCTATCGTTTGTATATGTAAGGACTGCTAGAGTATGTGATGTCATTTTTAGGCTTTGTTTTATACTTTCTCTTGAGATAAACGGTAAGACATTCTCACTCTTTAATGATTAGGGATATTCATCGTACGAGGCTCTGTGAATGTAGAACCCGTTCGTTAGTGATCCCACCTTAATGTCGCTTACTGTATAACCAGTTGAGTAAATAATTACTTAATTTGAAAAGCAATAATTTAGACTATTCGACAGCGCACATTAAACTAAGGGCTGTTGCGTAAAAAATTCACCTGTGGCGTGTAGAGTCACATCATTATACTTAGTTTATGTAACATGACCTGTTCCTATGCACCCAGGCCACGTCCAGGGCGAGATGCGTAACCTTACTTTATGGACCGGTATAGGGCCTCACCCACAAACAAGAGACACCTGTACATCGACCTCAACACACTGAGTTTGCGAGCGAAATGAAACTTAGTTCAAACTGGCAAAAATGTTCTGGAGCTGAACAAACAGATGTGGTGAAGAATCATTACAAAAGGGCAAAGTGACGTTAAATGGAGAGCTATTGAAAAAAATTGAGGATCGAGAAATTGGCAACAGAATGAGACGACCTGGTGGCACTATCGTGCACCATATGTCGTGCCACGGTATTTAGGACATTACATAAGACAGTTACCGATGAGTGTGTGTGATCCCAACAGCACCTCTGTGTTGTCGTTCTGTTTGCTTTATTGAGTTTGGCTTATCATATCGGTCAAAAACAACTGTAACTGTCAACTACAAGTTGATTGTCTTCTAGGATGTGTAGGATCATTTTCAATATCTTCTCTAATAGGTTATCAAAGTCTTGAAAAGTGATTCATTTAGAGGTTGAATCATCGCCATTCCATCGATAATGTAAGCAGTAGCTTTCTTTCACCGAGAACTTTTGTCAGTGTGTGAATTTCATCACAAACAACCAACAACTTTGCTAGATCAGCCTTGGAAGTTTTTCATCGAGTCATCATCACGCAGTGCTTCATATTAGCCAGTCGCTAATGACGCTATGGACGGTCACACAAACGATACAGAAAATAGTCCTGCCAGTGAAAAAATTACGAACAACATATAACCCATTTGTGTTATGCTGTACCGACCACTTTCTGTTTGTCGCTAGGTGATAAAGTTGTTGGCTGGCGGATGATTATGACGTAGTTGAGAGGCTGGTGCAAACTTGCCTAACCTGACGGGTCTGCCTTATCCTCGTCGCTGGTCAAACCTGTTCCTAATTCTCTTAGCTGATGGGTTGATTTTCACCCCACGAAAGGAAAGGTCATTAACTGCTGTTTGGATTTTACTCAATGGTTATTTCTGAGTCTACCCAGCGCTTGTTTAATGTTTACTTGCAACTTTTTCCTTTTCTCAGAGCTAAGTTGTTCTATTCGTTTAATCTTCAATTGCGTATTTGAGAACATTCACCATCTTCAGGATATTTTGGGGTTACTGATAAAATAACAAATCCTTTCGTGGTCACGGGAAGAACTAAAGTCATTTGATACAATGAACTTGGGGAAGATGTCACCCTCAGCCAGCTAACAAACTGGAAGATGTCACCCTCAGCCAGCTAACAAACTGAAAGATGCCTCAGCCAGCTAACAAACTAGGGAGAATCAATGCCCTCAGCCAGCTAACAAACTTAGGGAAGATGTCTCAGCCAGCTAACAAACTAGGGGGAAGATGTCACCCTCAGCCAGCTAACAAACTAGGGGGAAGATGTCACCCTCAGCCAGCTAACAAACTAGGGGGAAGATGTCACTCTCAGCCAGCTAACAGCTAACAAACTAGGGGAAGATGTCACCCAGCCAGCTAACAAACTCGGGGAAGATGTCACCCTCAGCCAGCTAACAAACTAGAGGGAAGATGTCACTCTCAGCCAGCTAACAAACTAGGGGAAGATGTCACCCTCAGCCAGCTAACAAACTAGAGGAAAGATGTCACTCTCAACCAGCTAACAAACTAGGGGAAGATGTCACCTCAGCCAGCTAACAAACTAGGGGAAGATGTCACCCTCAGCCAGCTAACAAACTCGGGAAAAGATGCTCTCAGCCAGCAACAAACTAGAGGAAGATGTCACCTCAGCCAGCTAACAAACTAGGGAAGATGTCACCCCAGCCAGCTAACAAACAGAGGAAGATGTCACCTCAGCCAGCTATCAAACTAGGGGAAGATGTCACCTCAGCCAGCTAACAAACTAGGGGAAGATGTCACCTCAGCCAGCTAACAAACTAGGGGAAGATGTCACCTCAGCCAGCTAACAAACTAGAGGGAAGATGCCCCTCAGCCAGCACAAACCAGGGGAAGATGTCACTCAGCCAGCTAACAAACTATGGGGAAGATGTCACCCTCAGCCAGCTAACAAACTAGGGGGAAGATGTCGGGGAAGATCAGCCAGCTAACAAACTAGGGGAAGATGTCACTCAGCCAGCTAACAAACTAGGGGGAAGATGTCACTCTCAGCCAGCTAACAAACTAGGGGGAAGATGTCACCCTCAGCCAGCTAACAAACTAGGGGGAAGATGTCACCCTCAGCCAGCTAACAAACTCGGGAAAAGATGTCACCCTCAGCCAGCTAACAAACTCGGGGGAAGATGTCACCCTCAGCCAGCTAACAAACTAGAGGGAAGATGTCACTCTCACCCAGCTAACAAACTAGGGGGAAGATGTCACTCTCAGCCAGCTAACAAACTAGGGGAAAGATGTCACCCTCAGCCAGCTAACAAACTAGGGAGAAGATGTCACCCTCAGCCCAACTACAAACTCGGGGAGATGTCACTCTCAGCCAGCTAAACCAGGGAAGATGTCACCCTCAGCCAACTAACACAAACTCGAGAATGTCACCCCAGCCAACTAACAAACTCGGGAAAGATGTCACCTCAGCCAGCTAACAAACTGGGAAGATGTCACCCCAGCCAGCTAACAAACTCGGGAAGATGTCACCAGCCAACTAACAAACTAGGGAAGATGCTCACCCCAGCCCTCAACAAACTAGAGATGTCACTCTCAGCCAGCTGATCAACTCGGGAGAAGATGTCACCTCAGCCTAACAAACTCGGGGAAGATGTCACCCCAGCCAACTAACAAACTCAAGGGAAGATGTACCCTCAGCCAGCCTAACAAACTGGGGAAGATGTCACCTCAGCCAGCTAACAAACTCGGGGAAGATGTCACCCTCAGCCAGCTAACAAACCAGGGGAAGATGTCACCCTCGCAATAACAAACTCGGGAAAAGATGTCCCCTCAGCCAGCTAACAAACTCGGGAAGATGTCACTCAGCCCTCAACAAACTCGGGAGAAGATGTCCCTCAGCCAGCTAACAAACTCGGAAAAGATGTCACCCTCAGCCAGCTAACAAACTCGGGAAAAGATGTAACTCAGCCAGCTAACAAACTCGGGGAAGATGTCACCTCAGCCAGCTAACAAACTCGGGAAAGAAGTAATACCCTCAGCCAGCTAACAAACTCAAGGAAAGATGCCTCAGCCAGCTAACAAACTCGAGAGATGTCACCACCCAGCCTAACAAACTCGGAAGATGTCACTCTCAGCCAGCTAAAAACAAGGAAAGATGTCACCCTCAGCCAGCTAACAAACTCGCGGGAAGATGTCCTCACCCCAGCAACTTCCTCGGGAAGATGTCACTCTCAGCCCACCTAACAAACTCCGGGGAAAAGATGTAGCTCTCTGCCCAGCTCGGGGAAGATAGTAAGCCAATAACTAACAAACTCGGAAGATGTCACCCTCAGCCAACTAACAAACTCGGGAAAAGATGTCACCTCAGCCAGCTAACAAACTCGGGGGAAGGAGCCACTCTCAGCCAACTAACAAACTCGGGGAAGATGTCACTCTCAGCCAGCAACAAACTCAAGGAAAGATGTCACCCTCAGCTAACAACCTCGGGGAGATGTCACCTCAGCCAGCTAGCAGAAACTAGGGGAAGATGTCACCCTGCTTGGCCAACAACCAAAGGGAAGATGTCACCCTCAGCCAACTAACAAACTCGGGGGAAGATGTCACCCTCAGCCAGCTAACAAACTAGGGGAAGATGTCACCTCAGCCAGCTTCAACTGGCTCAGGAGAGATGGCCCTCAGCCAGCTAACAAACTAGAATCACCTCTGCCAGCTAACAAACTCGGGGAAGATGTCACCCACAGCCAACTAACAAACAGGAGGAAGATGTACCCTCAGCCAGCTAACAACTGGGAAGATGTCACCTCTGCCAGCTAACAAACTGGGAAGATGTCACCTCAGCCAGCTAACAAACTCGGGGAAGATGTCACCCTCAGCCAGCTAACAAAACTCAGGGGAAGATGTCACCCTCGCAACTACAACTAGAGAAGACTCACCTCAGCCCTACTTAAAACTCGGGAAAAGATGTCTGCCTTCAAGCAGCTTACAAACCAGGGAAGATGTCCCCCCTGCCCAACTAAACTGGGGAAGATGTCACCTCAGAGCCCATCCTAAAAAACTCAGAATGTGACCTCAATCACCCAAGCCACAGCTTACGAAGCTGGGGAGAAGATGTGCTCTCAGCCAGCTAACAAACTCGGAGATGTCACCCTCAGCCCGGCCAAACTGGGCAGGGAATGTGCTCTCAGCCAGCTAAGAAACTCGAAGATGTACCTCGCAGCCAACAAACTAAAGATACCTCAGCCCTAAGAACCGGAAATATCACCCCAGCCAGCCTAACAACCTCCCAGAGATCTAATGCCTCAGCCAGCCCAACAAACTAAGGAAGATACTCCAAGCAACAAACGGGGAAGATGGTCACCTCAGCCAGCTAACAAACTCAGGAAGATGACACTTATAAAAAACCGGGAAGATGTCACCTCAAGCCAGCTAACAAACTCAGGAAAGATGTCGCACCAAGCCAGCCTAAAACTCGGGAAAGATGTCACCCTCAAAGACTAACAAACTCGAGGAAGATGTCACCAGCCAGCTAACAAACCAGAGATATCCCCCCAGCCAGCTAACAAACTCGGGGAAAGTGTACATCCATGGCCAACAACAAACAGGAAATCAAGCCGCCTCAGCCAGCTAACAAACTCAGAAAGATGTCACCTCCAGCGCAACAAACTCAGGGAAAAATGTCACCTCAGCTAACAAACTCGGGAAGATGCCACCTCAGCCAGCTAACAAACTCAAGATGTCACCTCAGCCAGCTAACAAACTCGGGGAAGATGTCACCCTCAGCCAGCTAACAACTCAGGGAAGATGTCCCCTCAGCCAGCCTAACAACTTGAAGAAGATGTCACCCTCAGCCAGCTAACAAACTCGAGAAGATGTCACCCCTGCCAGCCTTAAACCACGAGATACCCTCAACCAGCTAACAAACTAGGGAAGATGTCTCTCAGCCAACTAACAAACTCGGAGAAGATGTACCCTCAGCCAGCTAACAAACTAGGAAGATGTCACCCTGCCAGCAAACAAACTCGGGAAGATGTCACCCTCAGCTAACAAACTCGGGGAAGATGTCAACCTCAGCACCCTAACAAACTCAGGGGAAGATGTCACCCCAGCCAGCTAACAAACTAGGGAAAGATGTACCTTCAGCCAGCCAACATGAGAATGTCACCCTCTGCTTGCAGCTGGCACAGCTCGGGAAGATGTCTCTCAGCCAACTAACAAACTCGAGATGTCGCGGGTTTTGTTAGTTAACTGGTATTTTATCTTCCCAGACAAACTGGTAACATCTTTAACAGTATCAGTGATTGACTGGTATTTATCTTCCCCCAATTGACCAGCTGGTGGCTGAGAACGTGCATCTTCCAGCAGCAGTTCCCCGGACGCTGGCTGGCTGGCTGGTGACATCTCAATTGTTAACATCTTTGTGAACACTGGCTGACATCTTTCAGTTCAGCTGGCTGACTTCCAGTTCAGTCTTTTCCCAGTTTACCAACTGTCCCCGAACATTAACTGGCTGAAATTTATCTTTCCGGGCTGACACCAACTGGCTCCAGTTGAACTGGCATTGCCAGACTGGTGACGCTGAAACTGGCTGAACTCAATTAACTGATGTGAGAACGACATCTTCTCCAGACTAACAACGAGTGACTCTTCAGTGGTAATTTCGACAACTGGTCTTCAATTTATTCCAGACGGCAGTTTGACCAGCTGGCTGAACAGACTGGCTGAAAGACCAGCTGACAGTTCGAACAAAGCAACTGCGAAAGAAAAACCATGCAACGACCAAACAACGCTGGTAAATGATAACGCTGACCGGCGACGAAAATGACGATGAAACTTTCAAGGCTGACCAGTGTTTGACCAGAGTTACATCTCGCCACAGGCACTATGTGCGCTGTCAATGGTCTAAATATTAACTTTTCAGAACAAGTATTGACTATATTCAGTCGTGGCATTTTGTAGGCTGGGATCATAACATTTGGGTTTGAAATAAAGACAGATCATTTATCGACGTGACGTATAACTACTACATTTATGTTCAACCACGGCGTTGATTTATGTTCAGAAATCTGTCTTCAACAGTGACAATTTGAAATTTTTGGTTAAAAACTGTTTGAACAAAAGTACAGAAAAAACAACATGATCTGGATTTCAGCTAAAACATGTGTGAGAGTTGTGTCTGAAACTGGTTGAATGACACAGGCTGCTGGGCACTTTCAACAAATATTATTCTACATATATATATATGTATATATATATATATATATATATATATATGTATATATAGACACATGTTCTGGTACAACCATTTATTTATTCTTTATACAATGGGCACCAGTATTATTTGTAGTGTAGTCCCCTTCCATTACAGTCTGACGAGTCAGCCAGCGTCAGCCTGCTGAGGCAGGCTGACGGAAACTTGCTTGGGTGGTAACTGGACTGCTGTGACCAATGTTCTTCATAGATGGCAGTGTGTTCTCAGCTCGTGACGTCAGTCAGGCTGACAGGTATATGACCAAACATGGACTGCAGCCC
>NW_024735364.1:0-33425 GCF_018991925.1 Homarus americanus | reverse complement strand
GGTCGTGGTTATAATCATGGTCGGGTTGGTATGATCATGGTCGTGGTTGATATAATCATGGTCGTGGTTGTTATAATCATAGTCGTGGTTGTGTTAATCATGGTCGTGCTTGTTATATTCATGGTTGTGGTTGTTGTAATCATAGTCGTGGTTGTTATAATCATGGTCGTGGTTGTTATAATCATGGTCGTGGTTGTTATATTCATGGTCGTGGTTATAATCATGGTCGGGTTGTTTTATATCCTGTTCGTGGTTATTATAATCATGGTCGGTTGTTATATTCATGTTCGTGGTTGTTGTAATCATGGTCGTGGTTGTCATAATAATGGTCATGGGTTATGATCATAGTCGTAGTTGTTTTATTCATGGTCGTGGTTGTTATAATCATCGTCGTGTTTTATAATAATGGCTTGGTTGTTATAATCATGGTCGTGGTTGTTATATTCATAGTCGTGGTTTTTATAATCATGGTCGGGTGATATAATCATAGTTGTGGTGTTATAATCATGGTCGTGGTTACAATCATGGTAGTGGTTGTTATAATCATGGTCGTGGTTGTTATAATCATGGTCGTGGTTCATATAATCATGGTCGTGGTTATTATAATCATGATCGTGGTTGTTATAATCATTGTCGGTTGTTATAATCATGGTCGTGGTTGTTATATTCATGGTTGTGGTTGTTACAATCATAGTCGTGGTTGTTATAATGATGGTCGTGTGTTATAATCATGGTCGTGGTTGTTATAATCATGGTCGTGGTTGTTATAATCCTGTTCGTGGTTATTATAATCATAGTCGTGGTTGTTATAAACATGGTCGTGGTTGTTGTAATCATGGTCGTGGTTGCATAATCATGGTCGTGGTTATGATCATAGTCGTGGTTGTTTTAATCATTGTCGTGGTTGTTATAATCATGGTCGTAGTTATGATCTTTGTCGTGATGATACTCATGGTCCTGGATGTTATGCTCATGGTCGTGGTTGTTATAATCATGGTCGTGGTTTAATAATCATGGTCGTGGTTGTTACAACTGGTAGTAGGTTGTCATATTCATAGTCGTGGTATTTATAATCATGGTCGTGGGTGACATAATCATAGTCGTGGTGTATAATCATGGTCGTGGTTATAATCATGGTCGGTTACTATAATCACGGTCGTGGTTGTTATAATCATGGTCGTGGTTGTTATAATCATGGTCGTTGTTCTTATAATCATGGTCGTGTTGTTATAATCATGGTCGTGGTTGTTGTAATGATGGTCGGGTTGTTATAATCATGGTCGTGGTTGTTATATTCATGGTTGTGGTTGTTACAATCATATCGTGGTTGTTAACATCCTGGTCGTGGCTGTTATAATCCTGGTCGTGGTTGTTATAATCATGGTCGTGGTTGTTATAATCATTATCGTGGTTATAATGATGGTCGTGGTTATTGTAATGATGGTCGTGGTTGTCAAAATCATGTTCGTGGTTATGATCATAGTCATGGTTGTTTTAATCATTGTCGTGGTTGTTATAATCATGGTCGTAGTTATGATCTTTGTCGTGATGTTATACTCATTGTCATGGATGTTATACTCATGGTCGTGGTATATATAATCATGATCGTGGTTGTTATAATCATATTCGTGGTTGTTATAATCATGGTCATGGTTGATATAATCATGGTGTTATAATCATGATCGTATGTGTTATAATTATGGTCGTGGGTGTTATAATCATGGTCGTGGTTAACATAATCATGGTCGTAGTTGTTATAGTCATGGTCCTGTTGTCATAATCATGGTCGGTCGTTATAATCATGGTCCTGGTTATTTTAATCATGGTCGTTGTTATTCATAGTCTTGGTTGTTATAATCATGGTTGTGGTTGTTATAATCATGGTCATGGTTGTCATAATCATGGTCGTGGTTATAATCATGGACGTGGTTGTTATAATCATGGTCGTGGGTCTTGTAATCATGGTCGTGGTTATTTTAATCATGGTCGGTTGTTATAATCATGGTCGTGGTTTATAGTCATGATCGTGTTTAATCATATTCGTGGTTGTTATAATCATGGTCATGGTTGATATAATGGCTGGTTAATCGGTCGTGTTAATATAATCATGGTCGTCGTTGTTATAGTCATGGTCATGGTTGTCATAATCATGGTCGTGGTTGTTATAATCATGGTCGTGGTTATTTTGATCATGGTCGTGGTTGTTATTCATAGTCTTGGTTGTTATAATCATGGTTGTGGTTGTTATAATCATGGTCATGGTTGTCATAATCATGGTCGTGGTTATAATCATGGACATGGTTGTTATAATCATGGTCGTGGGTCTTATAATCATGGTCGTGGTTATTTTAATCATGGTCGTGGTTGTTATAATCATGGTCGAGGTTTATATAGTCATGATCGTGGTTTAATCATATTCGTGGTTGTTATAATCATGGTCATGGTTGATATAATCATGGTCGTGGGTGTTATAATCATGGTCGTGGTTAATATAATCATGGTCGTGGTTGTATAGTCATGGTCATGGTTGTCATAATCATGGTCGTGGTTGTTATAGTCATGGTCGTGGTTATTTTAACGGTCGTGGTTGTTATTCATTGTCTTGGTTGTTATAACATGGTGGTTGTTGTTATAATCATGGTCATGGTTGTCATAATCATGGTCGTGGTTATAATCATGGACGTGGTTGTCATAATCATGGTCGTGGTTGTTATAATCATGGTCGTGGTTATTTTAATCGTGGTCGGTTGTTATTCATAGTCTTGGTTGTTATAATTATGGTTGTGGTTGTTATAATCATGGTCGTGTTTGTCATAATCATGGTCGTGGTTATAATCATGGACGTGGTTGTTATACTCATGGTCGTGGGTCTTATAATCATGGTCGTGGTTCTTATAATCATGGTCGTGGTTATTATAATCATGGTTGTGGTTGTTATAATCATGGTCTTGTTTATTATAATCATGGTCGTGGTTGTTATTATCATGGTCGGTTGTTATTATCATGGTCGTGGTTGTTATAATCATGGGCGTGGTTATAATCATGGTCGTGGTTGTTATATTCATGGTCCTGGTTGTTATAGTCATCGTGCTTGTTATAATCATAGTAGTGTTTTTATAATCATAATTGTGGGTGATATAATCATAGTGGTGGTGTTATAACTCATGGTCGTGGTTGTTATAATCATGGTCGTGGTTATTATAATCATGGTCCTGGTTGTTATAATCATGGTCGAGGTTGTTATAATCATATTCGTGGTTGTTATAATCATGGTCCTGTTGATATAATCATGGTCGTGGTTATTATAATCATGGTCGGTTGTTATAATCATGGTCTAGGTTATTATAATCATGGTCGTGGTTGTTATAATCATGGTCGGTTATTATAATCATGGTAGTGGTAGGTTATAATCTTGGTCGTGGTTATTATAATCATGGTCGGTTGTTATAATCATGGTCCTGGTTGATATAATCATGGTCGTGGTTATTATAATCATGGTAGTGGTAGGTTATAATCGTGGTCATGGTTATTATAATCATGGTCGTGGTTGTTATAATCATGGTCGTGGTTGTTACAACTGGTGGTCGGTTGTTATAATCATGGTCGTGGTTGTTATAATCATGGTTGTGGGTATTATAATCATGGTCGTGGTTGTTATAATCATGGTCTTGGTTGTTATAATCATGGTCGTGGTTATTATAATCATGGTCGTGGGTTATAATCATGGTCGTGGTTGTTATAATCATGGTCGTGGTTGTTACAACTGGTGGTCGTGGTTATAACTGTGGTCGTGGTTATAATCATGGTCGTGGTTATTGTAATGATGGTCGTGGTTGTCACAATCATGTTCGTGGTTATGATCATAGTCGTGGTTGTTTTAATGTTTGTCGTGGTTGTTATAATCATGGTCATGGTTGATATAATCATGGTCGTGGTTGTTATAATCATGGACGTGGTTATTATAATCTGGGTAGTGGTATGATATAATCGTGGTCATGGTTATTATAATCATGGTCGTGGTTGTTATAATCATGGTCGGTTGTTACAATCATGGTCGGTTGTTATAATCATGGTCGGTTGTTATAATCATGGTTGTGGGTATTATAATCATGGTCGTGGTTGTTATAATCATGGTCTTGTTGTTATAATCATGGTCGTGGTTATTATAATCATGGTCGGTTGTTATAATCATGGTCGTGGTTGTTATAATCTGGTCGTGGTTGTTACAATTATGGTCGTGGTTGTTATAATCATGGTCGTGGTTGTTATAATCATGGTTGTGGGTATTATAATCATGGTCGTGGTTGTTATAATCATGGTCTTGGTTGTTATAATCATGGTTGTGCAAGTTATAATCATGTTCATGGTTGTCATAATCCTGGTCGTGGTTATAATCATGGTCTTGGTTGTTATGAGCATGGTCATGGTTGTTATAATCTTGGTCGTGGTTGTTATAATCCTGGTCGTGGTTATGATAATCATGGTCGTGGTTGTTATATTCATGTTTGTGGTTGTTACAATCATAGTCGTGGTTGTTATAATCATGGTCGTGGTTGTTATAATCATGGTCGTGGTTGTTATAATCATGGTCATGGTTGTTATAATCATGGTCGTGGTTGTTATAATCCTGGTCGTGGTTGTTATAATCCTGGTCGTGGTTATGATAATCATGATCGTGGTTGTTATATTCATGGTCGTGATGTTGTAATCATGGTCGTGGTTGTCATAATAATGGGCGGTTATGATCATAGTCGTGGTTGTTTTATTCATTGTCGTGGTTATATAACTGGTCGTAATTATGATCTTTGTCGTGATGTTATGCTCATGGTCGTTGTTGTTAAACATGGTCGTGGTTTTTATAATAATGGTCATGGTTGTTATAATCATGGTCGTGGTTGTTATATTCATAGTCGTGGTTTTATAATCATGGTCGGGTGATATAATCATAATCGAGGTTGTTATAATCATGGTCGTGGTTTATATTCATGGTTGTGATGTTACAATCATGGTCGTGGTTGTTACAATCATGGTCGTGGTTGTTATAATCATGGTCGTGGTTGTTATATTCATGGTTGTGGTTGTTACAACTGGTCGTGGTTGCTATAATCATGGTCGTGGTTGTTATAATCATGGTCGTGGTTGCTATAATCATGGTCGTGGTTATTGTAATGATGGTTGGGTTGTCAAATCATGTTCGTTGTTATGATCATAGTCGTGGTTGTTTTAATGTTTGTCGTGGTTGTTATAATCATGGTCATGGTTGATATAATCATGGTCGTGGTTGTTATAATCATGGACGTGGTTATTATAATCATGTTCGTGGTTGTTATAATCATGGCCGTTGTTATAATCATATTCGTGGTTGTTATAATCATGGTCGTGGTTGATATAATCGGTCGGGTGTTATAATCATGATCGTATGTGTTTATAATCATGGTCGGGTGTTATAATCATGGTCGTGGTTAATATAATGGTCGTGGTTGTTATAGTCATGGTCATGGTTGTCATAATCATGGTCCTGGTTGTTATAATCATGGTCGTGGTTATTTTAATCATGGTCGTGTTGTTATAATGATGGTCTTGGTTGTTATAATCATGGTCCTGGTTGTTATAATCATGGTCATGGTTGTCATAATCGTCGTGGTTGTTATTATCATGGTCATGGTTAACATAATCATGGTCCTGGTTATAATCATGGTCGGGTTGTTATAATCGTGGTCTTGGTTGTAATAATCATGGTCGTCGTTCTTATAATCATGGTCGTGTTTATTATAATCGTGGTTGTTATAATCATGGTCTTTTTGTTATAATCATGGTCGTGGTTGTTACATGGTCATGGTTGCCGCATCATCCTGTTATAACTGGTTGTGGTTGTTATATCTGGCCGTTGTTGCATAATCTTGGTCGTGAGTATAAATCATGGTCGGTTATTATAATCATGGTCGTTGTTGCTATAATCTTGGTCGTGGGTGATATAATCATAGTTCTGGTTGTCATAATCATGGTCGGTTGTTTTAATCATGGTCGTGGTTGATAATAAATCATAGTCTTGGTTGTTATAATCATGGGTGGGTGATATAATCATGGTCGGGTGTTATAATCATGGTCGGTTGTTATAATCATAGTCGTGGTTTTTACCAACTCGCCTGGGATGTTATAATCATGGTCGGGTGATATAATCAAGTCGTTTTTGTTATAATAATGGTCGTGGTTGTTAAAAAACTGGTCGTGTTTATAATCCTGGTCGATGTGTTATAATCATGGTCGTGGTGTTTAACTCATGGTCGTGGTTGTTATAATCCTGGTCGTGTTGTTATAATCCTGGTCGTGGTTATGATAATCATGACGTTGTTGTTATATTCATGGTCGGTCGTTGTTGTAATCATGGTCGTGGTTGTCATAATAATGGGCGCTGCGGTGATCATAGTGTGGTTGTTTTATTCATGTCGTGGTTGTTATAATCATGGTCGTAATTATGATCTTTGTCGTGGATGTTATGCCTCATGGTCGGGTTGTTACATGGTCGTGGTTTTATAATAATGGTCGGTTGTTATAATCATGGTCGTGGTTGTTATATTCATAGTCTTGGTTTATAATCATGGTCGTGTGATATAATCAATCGTGGTTGTTATAATCATGGTGGTGGTTGTTATTCATGGTTGCTGGCTAACTGGCGTGGGTTATACTCATAGTCGGCTTATAACTGGTGGTCGGTTTTAATAATCATGGTCGTGGTTGTTATAATCATGGTCGTGGTTGTTATATTCATAGTCGTGGTACTTATAATCATGGTCGGGTGACATAATCATAGTCGTGGGTGTTAATCATGGTCGTGGTTGCTATTATCGTCGTGTTGTTATAATCATCATCGTGGTTGTTATAATCTGGTCGTTGTTCATATAATCATGGTCGTGGTTGTTATAATCATTGTCGTGGTTGTGTAATGATGGTCGTGGTTGTTATAATCATGCTCGTGGTTGTTATATTCATGGTTGTGGTTGTTACAATCATAGTCGTGGTTAAAATCGGTGGTCGGTTGTTATAATCCTGGTCGTGGTTATAATCATGGTCGTGGTTCTATAATCATAGTCGTGGTTGATATAATATGGTCGGGTTATTGTATGATGGTCGGGTTGTCACAATCATGTTCGGTTATGATCATAGTCGTGGTTGTTTTAATGTTTGTCGTGGTTGTTGTAATCATGGTCATGGTGATATAATCATGGTCGTGGTTGTTATAATCATGGACGGGTTATTATAATCATGTTCGTGGTTGTTATAACTACGGCCGTGGTTGTTATAATCATATTCGTGGTTGTTATAATCATGGTCATGGTTGATATAATCATGGTCGTGGGTGTTATAATCATGATCGTATGTGTTATAATCATGGTCGTGTGTTATAATCATGGCGTGGTTAATATAATGGTTGTGGTTGTTATAGTCATGGTCATGGTTGGCAATCATGATCCGGTTGTTATAATCATGGTCGTGGTTATTTTAATCATGGTCGTTATTATAATCATGGTCGGGTGTTATAATCGTGGTATTGGTTGTTATAATCATGGTCGTGGTTGTTATAATCATGGTCGGTTGTCATAATCATGGTCGTTGTTATAATAATGGTCGTGGTTGTTATAATCATGTCGGTTGTTATAATCATGCCGCGGTTGTTATAATCATGGTCCTGGTTGTTATAATCATAGTCGTAGTTGTTATAATCATGGTCGTGGTTGTTATAATCATAGTCGTGGTTGTTATAATCATAGTCGTGGTTGTTATAATCATGGTCGTGGGTGATATAATCATAGTCGTGGTTGTTAAAAAAAGGGTCGTGGTTGATATAATCATGGTGATGGTTGTTTAAACCATGGTCGTATGTGTTATAATCATGGTCGTGGCTGTTATAATCATGGTCGTGGGTGTTATAATCATGGACGTGGTTCTTATAATCATGGTCCTGATTGTTAAAATCATGATCGTGGTTGTTATAATCATAGTCTTGGTTGTTATAATCATGGTCGTGAGTGATATAATCATAGTCGTGATGTTATAATCATGGTTGTGGTTGTTTTAATCATAATTGTGATTGTCATAATCATAATCGTGGTTGTTATAATCATTATCGTGGTTGTTATAATCATTGTCCTGGTTGTTATAATCATGGTCGTGGTTGTTATAATCATCTTAGTGGTTATTATAATCATGGTCGGGGCTGCTATAATCATGGTCGTGGTTGTTATAATGATATTCGTGGTTGTTATAATCATGGTCCGGGTTGTTATAATCATGGTCGTGGTTGTTATAATCATGGTCGTATGTGTTATAATCATGTTCGTGGGTTTTATAATTATGGTCGTAGTTGTTATAAAAATGGTTGTGGTTCTTATAATCATGGTCATCGTTGTTATAACCATGGTCGTATATGTTATAATCAAGGTCGTGGTTGTTATAATCATGGTCGTGGTTCTTATAATCATGGTCGTGGTTATGACCATAGTTGTGAGTTTTATTATCATGGTCATGGTTGTTATAATCATGGTCGTTATTATAATCATGGTCGTGGTTGTTATAATCATTGTCGTGGTTGTTATAAAAATGGTCGTGGTTGTTATAATCATGGTCGTGGTTGTTATAACCATGGTCGTATATGTTATAATCATGGTCGTGGTTGTTATAATCATGGTCGTGGTTGTTATAATCATGGTCGTGGTTATTATATTCATGATCGTGGTGGTTATAATCATGGTCTTGGTTGTTATAATCATGGTCGTGGTTGTTATAATCATGGTCCTGGTTGTCATAATCATGGGCCGTGGTTATGATCATAGTTGTGGTTGTTATAATCATTGTCGTGGGGTTATAATCATGGTCCTGGATATTGTAATCATGGTCGTGGTTATGATCATAGTCGTGTTTAGTAAAATCACGGTCGTTGTTGTCAATTATGGTCGAGGTTATTATAATCATGGTCGCTGGTTGTTATAATCATGATCGTGGCTGTTATAATTATGGTCGTCGTTATAATCATGGTTATAGTTGTTAGATTGGTCGTGGTTACTATAATCTTGTTGTGGTTGTTATAATCTTGTTCGTCGTTGTTATAATCATGGTCGTGGTTATTATAATCATAGTGGGTTGTTATAATCATGGTCGTGGTTGTTATATCATGGTGGTGGGTGTTATAATCATAGTCGTGGTTGTTATAATCATGGTCGTGGTGGTTATAATCATGGTCGTGGTTGTTATAATCATGGTCGTGTTCCTAGAATCATGGTCGGTTGTGACCATAGTTGTGAGTTTTATTATCATGGTCATGGTTGTTATAATCATGGTCGTGGTTATTATAATCATGGTCGTGGTTGTTATAATCATTGTCGGTTGTTATAAAAATGGTCGTGGTTGTTATAATCATGGTCGTGGTTGTTATAACCATGGTCGTATATGTTATAATTGCGGTCGTGGTTGTTATAATCATGGTCGGTTGTTATAATCATGGTCGGTTATTATATTCATGATCGTGGTGGTTATAGTCATGGTCTTGGTTGTTATAATCGCGGTCGTGGTTGTTATAATCATGGTCCTGGTTGTCATAATCATGGGCCGTGGTTATGATCATAGTTGTGGTTGTTATAATCATTGTCGTGGGGGTTATAATCATGGTCCTGGATATTGTAATCATGGTCGTGGTTATGATCATAGTCGTTTGTTAAAATCATGGTCGGCTATTGCATATGTCGAGGTTATTATAATCATGGTCGCTGGTTGTTATAATCATGATCGTGGCTGTTATAATTATGGTCGTCGTTATAATCATGTTATAGTTGTTATGATTGGTCGTGGTTACTATAATCTTGGTTGTGGTTGTTATAATCTTGTTCGTCGTTGTTATAATCATGGTCGGTTGTTATAATCATAGTCGTGGTTGTTATAATCATGGTCGGTTGTTATATTCATGGTCGGGTGTTATAATCAGAGTCGTGGCTGTTATAATCATGGTCGGGTTGTTATAACTCGGTCGTGGTTGTTATAATCATGGTCGTGGTTGTTATAATCATTGTCGTGGTTGTTATTATCAATGGTCGTGGCTGTTATAATCATGGTCGTAGTTGTTAAGATCTGGTCGGTTGGTATAATCATGGTCGTGGTTGTTATAATGATATTCGTGGTTGTTATAATCATGGTCCTGGTTGTTATAATCAGGTCCTGATTGTTATAATCATGGTCGTGAGTTATAACGGTCGTGGTGTTTAATTATAATCATGGTCGTGGTTGTTGTCATGGTGTGGTATTTTAACGGCAGTGGTTGTTATAATTCGTGGATATAATGTCGTGGTTGTTACAATCCAGGGTCGTGGTTGTTATAATCATGGTCGTGGTTATTATAATCATGGTCGGGTTATTATAATCATGGTCGTGGTTGTTATAATCATATTCGTGGTTGTTATAATCATTGTCCTGGTTGGTATAATCATGGTCGTGGTTCATATAATCATGGTCGTGGTTATTATAATCATGGTCGTGGTTGTTTTAATCATGGTCGTGGTTGTTATAATCATAGCCGTCATTGTTATAAACATGTTTGTGGTTGTTATAATCATGGTCATGGTTGTTATATTCATGGTCGGTTGTTATAGTCATAGTGGTTGTTATAATCATGGTCGTGGTTGTTATAATTATGGTCGGGTTATTATAATCATCGTCGTGGTTTTTAATCATGGTCCTGATTTTAAAATCATGGTTGTGGTTGTTATAATCATAGTCTTGTTGTTATATTCATGGTCGTGGGTGATATAATCATAGTCGTGGTGTTATAATCATGTTCGTGGTTGTTTTAATTATAGTCGGGTTATATCTTAGTCGTGGTTGTTACAATCCAGGGTCGTGGTTGTTATAATCATGGTCGTGTTATTATACATGGTCGGGTTATTATAATCATGGTCGTGGTTGTTATAATCATATTCTCGTGTTGTTTTAATCATTGTCTTGGTTGGTATAATCATGGTCGGTTCATATAATCATGGTCGTGGTTATTATAATCATGGTCGGTTGTTATATTCATGGTCCTGGTTGTTATAATCATAGTCGTGGTTATTATAATCATGGTCGGTTGTTTTAATCATGGTCGGTTCTTATAATCATAGTCGTGGTTCTTATAATCATGGTCGTGGGTGATATAATCATGGTCGTGGGTGTTATAATCATGGTCGTGGTTGTTATAATCATGATCGTGGTTGTTATAATCATAGTCGGTTGTTATAATCATGGTCGGGTGATATAATCATAATCGTGGTTGTTAAAAAAATGGTCGGGGTTGCTATAATCATGGTGATGGTTGTTTTAACCATGGTCGGTGATTTAATCATGGTCGGGTGTTATAATCATAGTCGGTTGTTATAATCATGGTCGTGGTTGTTATAACTCGCGGTCATGGTTGTCATAATCATGGTCGTCGTTATGACCATAGTTGTGAGTGTTATGATCATGGTCGTGGTTGTTATAATCATGGTTCTGGTTGTTATAATCATGTTCCTGGTTGTTATAATCATGGTCGGTTATTATAATCATGGTCGTGGCAGTTATAATCATGGTCGTGGGTGTTATAATCATGGACGTGGTTGTTATAATCATGGTCCTGATTGTTAAAAATCATGATCGTGGTTGTTATAATCATAGTCTTGGTTGTTATAATCATGGTCGTGAGTGATATAATCATAGTCGTGATGTTATAATCATGTTCGTGGTTGTTTTAATCATAATTGTGGTTGTTATAATCATAATCGTGGTTGTTATAATCATATTCGTGGTTGTTATAATCATTGTCCTGGTTGTTATAATCATGGTGGTCGGTTGTTATAATCATCGTCGTGGTTGTTATAATCATGGTCCTGATTGTTATAATCATGGTCGGTTGCTATCATCTTGGTCGTATGTGTTATAATCATGGTCGGGTTATATAATCATGGTCGTAGTTGTTATAAAATGGTCGGTTATATTCTTGGTCATGGTTGTCATAATTGGTCGTGGTTATGACCATAGTTGTGAGTTTTATTATCATGGTCATGTTGTTATAATCATGGTCGTGGTTATTATATTCATGGTCGGTGTTATAATCATGGTCGGTTGTTATAATCATGGTCGTGGTTGTTATAACCATGGTCGTATTTGTTATAATCATGGGTTGTTATAATGATGGTCGTGGTCCATAATAATCATGGTTGTGGTTATTATAATCATGATCGTGGTTGTTATAACCATGGTCTTGGTTGTTATAATCATGGTCGTGGTTGTTATAATCATGGTCATAGTTGTCATAATCATGGTCGCGGTTATGATCATAGTTGTGATTGTTATAATCATTATCGTTTGTTATAATCATGGTCCTGGATATTATAATCATGGTCGTGCTTATGATCATAATCGTGTTTGTTATAATCACGGTCGTGGCTGCAATTAGCGGTATTATAATCATGGTCGCTGGTTGTTATAATCATGATCGTGGCTGTTATAATTATGATCGTCGTTGTTATAATCATGGTTATAGTTGTTAATCACGGTCGTGGTTATTATAAGCATGGTCGTGGGTGTTATAATCATAGTCGTGGTTGTTTTAATCATGGTCGTGGTTGTTATAATCATTGTCGTGGTTGTTATAATCATGGTCCTGGATATTATAATCATGGTCGGTTATGATCATAGTCGTGTTTGTTATAATCACGGTCGTGGTTGTCATAATTATGGTCGTGGTTATTATAATCATGGTCCTGTTGGTATAATCATGGTCCTGGTTCTATAATCATAGTCGGTTATTATAATCATGGTCTTGGGTGATATAATCATGGTCGTGGGTGTTATAATCATGGTCGTGGTTATAACTGGCGGACGTTATTATAATCATGGTAGTGGTAGGTTATAATCGTGGTCATGGTTATTATAATCATGGTCGGTTGTTATAATCATGGTCGTGGTTGTTACAATCATGGTCGTGGTTGTTATAATCTGGTTGTGGTTGTTATAAATCATGGTCGTGGCTGTTATAATCATGGTCGTGGTTGTTACAATCATGGTCGTGGTTGTTATAATCATGGTCGTGGTTGTTATAATCATGGTCTTGGTTGTTATAATCATGGTTGTGCGTTATAATCATGTCTGGTTGTCATAATCCGGTCGTGGTTATAATCATGGTCTTGGTTGTTATGAGCATGGTCATGGTTTTATAATCTTGGTCGGCTGTTATAATCCTGTCGGTTATGATAATCGATGGTCGGGTTATAATCATGGTCGTGGTTGTTATAATCATGGTCGTGGTTGTTATAATCATGGTCATGGTTGTTATAATCATGGTCGTGGTTGTTATAATCCTGGTCGTGGTTGTTATAATCCTGGTCGTGGTTATGATAATCATGATCGTGGTTGTTATATTCATGGTCGTGGTTGTTGTAATCATGGTCGTGGTTGTCATAATAATGGGCGTGGTTATGATCATAGTCGTGGTTGTTTTATTCATTGTCGTGGTTGTTATAATCATGGTCGTAATTATGATCTTTGTCGTGATGTTATGCTCATGGTCGTGGTTGTTATTATCATGGTCGTGGTTTTTATAATAATGGTCATGGTTTACATAATCATGGTCGTGGTTGTTATATTCATAGTCGTGGTTTTTATAATCATGGTCGTGGTGATATAATCATAATCGTGGTTGTTATAATCATGGTCGGGTTGTTATATTCATGGTTGTGGATGTTACAATCATGGTCGTGGTGTTACAATCATGGTCGTGGTTGTTATAATCATGGTCGTGGTTGTTATATTCATGGTTGTGGTTGTTACAATCATGGTCGTGGTTCTATAATCATGGTCGTGGTTGTTATAATCATCGTGGTTGCTATAATCATGGTGCTTGGTTATTGTAATGATGGTCGTGGTTGTCACAATCATGTTCGTGGTTATGATCATAGTCGTGGTTGTTTTAATGTTGTCGTGGTTGTTATAATCATGGTCATGGTTGATATAATCATGGTCGTGGTTGTTATAATCGGACGTGGTTATTATAATCATGTCGTGTTTGTTATAATCTGCCGTGGTTGTTATAATCATATTCGTGGTTGTTATAATCATGGTCGCGTTGATATAATCATGGTCGTGGGTGTTATAATCATGATCGTATGTTATAATCATGGTCGTGGGTTATAATCATGGTCGTGGTTAATATAATGGTCGTGGTTGTTATAGTCATGGTCATGGTTGTCATAATCATGGTCCTGGTTGTTATAATCATGGTCGTGGTTATTTTAATCATGGTCGTGGTTTATAATCATGGTCTTGGTTGTTATAATCATGGTCCTGGTTGTTATAATCATGGTCATGGTTGTCATAATCATGGTCGTGGTTGTTATTATCATGGTCATGGTTTTCATAATCATGGTCCTGGTTATAATCATGGTCGTGGTTGTTATAATCGTGGTCTTGGTTGTAATAATCATGGTCGTCGTTCTTATAATCATGGTCTATTTTATTATAATCATGGTCGTGGTTGTTATAATATGGCTTCTTTGTTATAATCATGGTCGTGGTTGTTATTATCATGGTCATGGTTGTCATAATCATGGTCCTGGTTATAATCATGGTTGTGGTTGTTATATTCATGGTCGTTGTTGCTATAATCTTGGTCGGTGGGTGATATAATCATAGTTCTGGTTGTCATAATCATGGTCGTGGTTGTTTAATCATGGTCGTGGTTGATAATAAATCATAGTCTTGGTTGTTATAATCATGGTTGTGGGTGATATAATCATGGTCGTGGGTGTTATAATCATGGTCGTGGTTGTTATAATCATAATCGTGGTTGTTACAATCATACTCGTGGATGTTATAATCATGGTCGTGGTGATATAATCATAACCGTTTTTGTTATAATAATGGTCGTGGTTGTTAAAATCATGGTCGTGTTTGTTATAATCCTGGTCGTATGTGTTATAATCATGGTCGTGGGTTTTTAATCATGGTCGTGGTTGTTATAATCCTGGTCGTGGTTGTTATAATCCTGGTCGTGGTTATGATAATTGCGATCGTGGTTGTTATATTCATGGTCGGGTTGTTGTAATCATGCGTGGTTGTTATAATAATGGGCGTGGTGATCATAGTCGGGTTGTTTTATTCATTGTCGGTTGTTATAATCATGGTCGTAATTATGATCTTTGTCGTGGATGTTATGCTCATGCTCGTGGTTGTTATCATGGTCGGTTTTTATAATAATGGTCGTTGTTATAATCATGGTCGTGGTTGTTATATTCATAGTCGTGGTTTTATAATCATGGTCGTGGGTGATATAATCATAATCGTGGTTGTTATAATCATGGTCGGTTGTTATATTCATGGTTGTGGTTGTTACAATCATGGTCGTGGTTGTTATAATCATGGTCGTGGTTGCTATAGTCATGGTCGTGGTTGTTATATACATGGTCGTGGTAGTTATAATCCTGTTCGTGGTTATTATAATCATGGTCGTGATTGTTATAATCATGGTCGTGGGTGTTGTAATCATGGTCGTCGTTGTCATAATCATGGTGTGGTTATGATCATAGTCGGTTGCTTTTAATCATTGTCGGTTGTTGTAATCATGGTCGAAGGTGATGTTTGTCGTGGATGTTATACCTGTGGTCCGGATGTTATACTCATGGTCGGTTGTTATATTCATGGTCGGTTGTTGTAATCATGGTCGTGGTTGTCATAATCATGGTCGGTTATGATCATAGTCGTGGTTGTTTTAATCATTGTCGTGGTTGTTATAATCATGGTCGTAGTTATGATCTTTGTCGGGATGTTGTACTCATGGTCCTGGATGTTATACTCATGGTCGGTTGTTATAATCATGGTCGTGGTTTTAATAATCATGGTCGTGGTTGTTATAATCATGGTCGTGGTTGTTATATTCATAGTCGTGGTACTTATAATCATGGTCGTGGGTGACATAATCATAGTCATGGTGTTGTAATCATGGTCATGGTTATAATCATGGTCGTGGTTGCTATTATCATGGTCGTGGTTGTTATAATCATCATCGTGGTTGTTATAATCATGGTCGTTGTCTTATAATCATGGTCGAGGTTGTTATAAGCATTGTCGGTTGTTGTAATGATGGTCGTGGTTGTTATAATCATGCTCGTGG
Organism: Homarus americanus; assembly: GCF_018991925.1. Lineage (NCBI taxonomy): Eukaryota > Metazoa > Arthropoda > Malacostraca > Decapoda > Nephropidae > Homarus > Homarus americanus. Next base: position 17,257 of record NW_024735364.1, on the reverse strand, counting down.
TTGTTATATTCATGGTTGTGGTTGTTACAATCATAGTCGTTGTTAAAATCATGGTCGTTGTTATAATCCTGGTCGTGGTTCTTATAATCATGGTCGGTTCTTATAATCATAGTCGTGGTTGATATAATCATGGTCGTGGTTATTGTAATGATGGTCGTGGTTGTCACAATCATGTTCGTGGTTATGATCATAGTCGTGGTTGTTTTAATGTTTGGTCGGGTTGTTGTAATCATGGTCATGGTGATATAATCATGGTCGTGGTTGTTATAATCATGGACGTGGTTATTATAATCATGTTCGTGGTTGTTATAATCATGGCCGTGGTTGTTTTAATCATATTCGTGGTTGTTATAATCATGGTCATGGTTGATATAATCATGGTCGTGGGTGTTATAATCATGACGTATGTGTTATAATCATGGTCGGGTGTTATAATCATGGTCGGGTTAATATAATGGTCGTCGTTGTTATAGTCATGGTCATGGTTGTCATAATCATGATCCTGGTTGTTATAATCATGGTCGGTTATTTTAATCATGGTCGTGGTTGTTATAATAATGGTCTTGGTTGTTATAATCATTCCTGGTTGTTATAATCATGGTCGTGGTTACTATAATCTTCGGTTGTGGTTATAATCTTGGTCGTCATTGTTATAATCATGGTCGTGGTTGTTATAATCATAGTCGGGTTGTTATAATCATGGTCGTGTTTGTTATATTCATGGTTGTGGTTATAATCATAGTCGTGGTTGTTATAATCATGGTCGTGGTTGTTATAATCATGGTCGTGGTTGTTATAATCATGGTCGGTTATAATCATTGTCGGTTGTTATCAATGGTCGTGGCTGTTATAATCATGGTCGTAGTTGTTATGATCTTGGTCGTGGTTGGTATAATCATGGTCGTGGTTGTTATAATGATATTCGTGGTTGTTATAATCTTGGTCCTAGTTGTTATAATCAGGTCCTGATTGTTATAATCTGGTCGTATGAGTTATAATCATCGGGTAGTAATCATGGTCGTGGTTAATATAATCATGGTCGTGGTTGTTGTAATCATGGTTGTGGTTATTTTAATCATGGCAGTGGTTGTTATAATCATGGTCGTGGTTATTATAATCATGGTCGGGTGTTATAATCATGGTCTTGGTTGTTATAATCATGGTCGGTTATTATAATCATGGTCGTGGTTGTTTTAATCATGGTCGTGGTTGTTATAATCATAGCCGTCATTGTTATAAATTGTTTGTGGTTGTTAAAATCATGGTCGTGGTTGTTATAATCTTTGTAATGGTTATTATAATCATGGTTGTGGTTGTTATAATCATGGTCGTGGTAATCATGGCCGTGGTTGTTAAAATCATGGTCGGTTATAACGATGGTTGTTATATTCATGGTCGTGGTTGTTATAGTCATAGTCGTGTTGTTATAATCATCGTGGTTGTTAATTATGGTCGGTTATTATAATCATCGTCGTGGTTTTTAATCATGGTCCTGATTGTTAAAATCATGGTTGTGGTTGTTATAATCATAGTCTTGGTTGTTATATTCATGGTCATGTGATATAATCATAGTCGTGGTGTTATAATCATGTTCGTGGTTGTTTTAATTACAGTCGTGGTTGTTATAATCATAGTCGTGGTTGTTACAACCAGGTCGTGGTTGTTATAATCATGGTCGTGGTTATTATAATCATGGTCGGGTTATTATAATCATGGTCGTTGTTATAATCATATTCGTGGTTGTTATAATCATTGTCCTGGTTGGTATAATCATGGTCGGGTTCATATAATCATGGTCGTGGTTATTATAATCATGGTCGTGGTTGTTTTAATCATGGTCGGTTGTTATAATCATAGCCGTCATTGTTATAAACATGTTTGTGGTTGTTATAATCATGGTCGTGGTTGTTATAATCTTTGTAATGGTTATTATAATCATGGTTGTGGTTGTTTTAACATGGTCGGTTGTTATAATCATGGCCGTATTAAAATCATGGTCGTGGTTTTATAATCATGGTCATGGTTGTTATATTCATGGTCGTGGTTGTTATAATCATCGTCGGTTTTTTAATCATGGTCCGATTGTTAAAATCATGGTTGTGGTTGTTATAATCATAGTCTTGGTTGTTATATTCATGGTCATGGGTAATATAATCATAGTCGTGTGTTATAATCATGTTCGTGGTTGTTTTAATTACAGTCGTGGTTGTTATAATCATAGTCGTGGTTGTTACAATCCAGGGTCGTGGTTGTTATAATCATGGTCGTGGTTATTATAATCATGGTCTATTATAAAGGTCGTGTATAATTATTCGGTTGTTAAACGTCTGGTTGTATAATCATGGTCGTGGTTCATATAATCATGGTCCTAGTTAATATAATCATGGTCGTGGTTATTATAATCATAAAGGGTCGTAGTTGTTTTTAATCATGGTGCATTGGGGTTCTTATAATCATAGTCGTAGTTCTTATAGTAGGGTCGTGGGTGATATAATCATGGTCATTAGGTGTTATAATCATGGTCGTGGTTATTTATAATAATCATGATCGTGGTTCATTTATAATCATAGTGGTAGTTTGTTATAATAATCATGGTCAGTGGGTGATATAATCTATAATCGTGGTTGTTAAAAAAATGGTGCGTGGTTGCTATAATGATGGTGATGGTTGTTTTTAACCATGGTCGTATGTGATTTAATCATGGTCGTGGGTATTTATAATCATGGTCGTGGTTATTACCGTCATGGTCATTAGTTGTTTATAATCATGGTCATGGTTGTCATAATCATAGTCGTCGTGCCGAAGTACATGAGTTGTAGTGTTATGATCATGGTCGTGGTTATAATCATGGTTCTGGTTGTTATAATCCTTGTTCCTGGTTGATTCATCCATAGTCGTAACGGTTATTACCAATAATAGTCGTGGCAGTTATAATCGCAGTGCGGTAAGATTGTTATAATCATGGACGTGGTTGTTATAATCCTTGGTCCTGATTTGTTAAAATGTGATGTTATAATCATAGTCTTGGTGGATTTATAATCATGGTCGTGATGATATAATCATAGTGTACGATGTTACTAAACAGTTACATTTTATTGATATAATTGTGGTTGTTATAATCTGTAATCGTGGTTATTTATAATCGCTATTCGTGGTTATTTATAAATCTGATGTCCTGGTTGTTATAATCATGGTCGTAGTTATAATCGCCGTCAGTGATTTATTTATAATCATGGTCTGGTTGTTTATAATCATGGTCGTGGTTACTTCTCATCTTGGTCGTATATTATTTATAATCATGAATAGTAGTTGTTATAATCATGAAATTACCATAGTTGTCATAATCATGGTCATTAATTTGTGATCCATGATTGATTATTATAATCATTATCGTGGTTATTTATAATCATGGTCCATAAGACCCAATTATAATCATGGTGATAGCGCAGTCATAATCGTGTTTTGTTATAATCACGGTCGTGGTTGTCTTAATTATGAACGTGGATTGTTATAATCTTTGATCGCTTGGTTGTTATAATCATGATCTTGGCTGTTATAATTACGGTCGTCGTTATTTATAATCATGGTTATAATTTATTTATAATGTAAGTTATCAGTTATTATAAGCATGGTCGTGGGTATTTTAATCATAGTCGTGGTTGTTTTAATCATGGTCGTGGATTTATTTATAATCATTGTCGTGAAGTTGTTATAATCATAGTCACGGATATTATAATCATGAGTAAGTGGTTATGATCATAGTCGTGTTTGTTAATCACGGTCGTGGATTTGTCATAATTATGGTGCGTTGATTTATTATAATCGCTGGTCTGGTTGGTATAATCATGGTGTGGTTTATAATCTCACTTAATTAGGTGGTTATTATAATCATAGTGCGTGGTTGTTTAATCATGGTCGTGGTTCTTATAATTATAGTCGTGGTTCTTATAATCTGTGGTCTTGGGTGATATAATCTGGTCGTGGTGTTATAATCTGGTCGTAGTAGTTATAATCATGATCGTGGTTGTTATAATCATAGTCGTGGTTGTTATAACCATGGTCATTAGGTGAAATAATCATAGTAAGTGGTTGTTAAAAATGGTATTGGCTGTTTATGATCCTTGGTGATGGTTGTTTTAATCGCCGGTACATTGTAATGTTATAATCTGGTCGTGGGTGTTATAATCATGAAATTCATTGGTTGTTATAATCATGTGGTCGTGGTTATTATAATCGCCAATTGACTAGTTGTTATAATCATGGTCATAGTTGTCATAATCCATGGCAAATTGAAGTTGCTCAATCATAGTTATGGTTGTTATAATCGTTGTCGTGGTTGTTATAATTATGGTCCTGGATGTTATAATCATGGTGTGGTTATGATCATAGTCGTGTTGTTATAATCACTGTCGTGGTTGTCATAATTATGGTCGAGGTTATTATAATCATGGTCGCTGGTTGTTATAATCATGATCGTGGCTGTTATAATTATGGTCGTCGTTATTATAATCACTGGTTATAGTTGTTATAATCATCGGTCATTGGTTATCTAATCTTGGTTTGTGGTTGTTATAATCTTGGTCGTCGTTATTATAATCATGGTCGTGAATTTGTTATAATCATGAGTCGTGGTTGTTATAATCATAATTAAGTGGTTGTTATATTCATGGGTCGTGGTTATTTATAATCATAGTCGTGGTTGTTATAATCATGGTCGTGGTTATTATAATCTGTGGTCGTGAGTTGTTATAATCATGAATTAAGTAGTTGTTATAATCATTGTCGTGGTTATTATTATCAATGGTGGTGGCTGTTATAATCATGGTCGTAGTTGTTATGATCTTTGAATTCATTAGTTGGTATAATCATGGTCGTGGTTGGCCTAATGATATTCGTGGTTGTTATAATCGTGGTCCTGGATTTGTTATAATCATGGTCTGATTATTTATAATCGCCAGTGGGTATAAGTTATAATCATGGTCGTGGGTGTTATAATGTGAATTAAGTAGTTAATATAATCATGGTCGTGGTTGTTGTAATCATAGTTTGTGGTTGTTTTAATCATAGCAGTGGTTGCTTTATAATCATGGTCGTGATTGTATAATCATAGTCGTAGATTAATGTAATCATGGTCTTGGTTGTTATAATCATGAGTAAGTGGTTATTATAATCATAATTAAGTGGTTGTTTTTAATCATGGTCGTGGTTGTTATAATCATAGTCGATATTGTCATAAACATGTTTGTGGTTGTTATAATCATGGTCATTAGTTGTTATAATCTTTGTAATGGTTTTTATAATCATGGTTGTGTTTTGTTATAATCATGGTCGTGGTTGTTATTATCATGTCGTGTTTGTTATAATCATGGTCGTGGTTGTTATAATCATCAATTAGTTTGTTATATATTCATGGTAGTGGTTGTTATAGTCATAGTCATTAGTTGTTATAATCATGGTCGTGGTTATTATAATTATAGTCGTGGTTATTTATAATCATCGTCGTGGTTTTTTAATACGGTCCTGATTGTTAAAATCATGGTTTTGGCTGTTTATAATCCTCTTAGTCTTGATTTATTTATAATCAAATTAAGTGGTGTCCTAATCATAATCGTAGTGTTATAATCATGTTCGTGGTTGTTTTTAATTGGTCGTGGTTGTTTATAATCATAATCGTGGTTATTTTAATCCATAATTAGGTGGTTATTATAATCATGGTCGTGGTTATTTTAATCATAGTCAAGGTTATTATAATCATGGTCGTAGTTGTTATAATCATATTCGTAGTTATTTATAATCATAATTCTGGTTGGTATAATCATGAGGTGGTAGTTTCGCCTAATCTTGGCGTGGTTATTATAATCATAGTCGTGAATTTGTTATATCCATGGTCCTGGTTATTATAATCATAATTAGCGGTTATTATAATCATGAGTGGTGGTTGTTTTTAATCATAATTAAGTGAGTTCTTTATAATCATAGTCGTGGTTTTTATAATCATGGTCGTGGGTGATATAATCATAATTAAATTAGATTGTTACAATCATGGTCGTTGTTGTTATAATCGTGATCGTGGTTGTTATAATCATAGTCGTGGTTGTTATAATCATGATTGATGGTATTCACCGTCATAGTCGTGGTTGTTAAAAAATAGGGTCATTAGTTGCTATAATCATAGTGTAGTTGTTATAAAATGAATTAAGTGATTTGTTGTATTCATGGTCATGGTTGTCATATCCTTAGTCGTGGTTATGACCATAGTTGTGAGTCTTATTATCATGGTCATGGTTATTTATAATCGCCAGTGTTGGTTGACCATATTCGCCAATTAAATCGGATTTGTTATAACCATGGTCGTATTTGTTATAATCATGGTCATTAGTTGTTATAATCATGGTCGTGGTCGTTAATCATGGTCGTGGTTATTATAATCCTTGGTCATGGTTATTACTAACCATAGTCTTGGTTGTTATAATCATGGTCGTGGTTATTTATAATCATGGTCATAGTTGTCATAATCATGGTCGTAGTTATGATCATAGTTGTGATTGTTATAATCATTATCGTGGTTGTTATAATCATGAATTCCTGGATATTATAATCGTAATTAAGTGGTTATGATCCATCGTGTTTGTTATAATCACGATTCGTGGTTGTTATGGTCGTGGTTATTATAATCATGGTGGCGGTTGTTATAATCATGATCGTGGCTGTTATAATAATTATGGTCGTGGTTATTTTATAGTCATGGTTATAGTTGTTATAATCATGGTCGTGGTTATTATAATCATGGTCGTGGGTGTTATAATCATAGTCGTGGTTGTTTTAATCATGGTGGTGGTTGGCAAATGTTTATGGGTGTTTGTTATTATCTTAGTAGTGGTTTTTATAATCATGGTCGTGGTTGTTATAATCATGGTCATGGTTGTAAAAATCCTCGTCATATTTGTTATAATCTTGGGTGTAGTTGCTATAATCTATGGTCGTAGTTGCTATAATCATGGTGGGTGGTTATTATATAATCATAATCGTACTATAATCTTGGTTGTGGTTGTTATAATCTTGGTCGTCGTTGTTATAATCTGATTTGTTATAGTGCATAGTCGTGGTTATTTACTGTCATGGTCGTGGTTGTTTATATTCATGGTCGTGGTTGTTATAATCATGATGCGTGGTTGTTATAATAATGGTGCATGATTTGTTATAATCTGTGGGCCGTGGTTATTTTTATCAATGAGTCGTGGCTGTATAAATCATAGTCGCGGTTGTTTCTTGATCTTGAGTCGTGGTTGGTACCGTCGCCAATTATTCGTTATTATAATATTGATGCGATTATTTGTTATAATCATTGTCATGGTTGGTTACCATCCTTAGTAAGTCATTGTTATAAACATTTTTATTAGTTATTATAATCATGATTAAATTGGTTGTTATAATCTTGGTAGGTGGTTATTATAATCATGCGTTAGTTTGTCATAATCTGGTAGAAGTGGTTATTTATATAATCTCCATGGCGTGGTTGCTACCATCCATGATCGTGGAATTCATTATATCCGTAGTGCATTAGTTGTTTTTAGTTATGGCCGTGGTTCTTATAATCTCGTAATTAAGTAGTTGTTATATTGTGGTCAATAGTTTGTTATTATCATGGTTGTTATAATCATTGTCTTGGTTGTTTATAATTAAATTCGTAGTTTATTTTTTAAACTTTTGGTATTAGTTTATATAAATATCTGGTTGTGCGTTATATTCATAGTCGTAGTTGTTATATTTATGGTTCGCAAGTTGTTATAGTAATGGTCTGGCTGTTATAATCCATGGTCGTGGTTATTATAATCATAGTAGGTGTTCTTATAATCTTAGATATTTGATTGATATATCTATGATACGTGGTTGTTATAATTATGATAGTGGGTATTCTCATCATTGGTCGTGGTGTTATAATCATTGTCGTAGTTGTTATAATAATTGGTCGTGGTTGTTATAATAATAATTAAATTGGTTATGGTCGTATGTGTTATAATCGCAGTTTTGTAGATTATTTATAATCATAAAGTTTATAATCTAATTGGATTTGTTGCAAATCATGGTCATCCATAATCATTATCTGATGGTTATAACCGCGTTGAATATTGATCATGGTCGTGAACATAAATCTTGGATTTCATAGTTGCTATAATCTGTGTCCCACCGATTTTACCAATCATAGTATTGGTTGTTATAATCCTGGACGTGGTTTTATAATCATAGTCGTTGTTCAAAATCATAGTTTTTGGATTTAATTGTCCATAGTCTTGGTTGTTATAATCGCGTTAAGTGGGTGATATAATCATAGTCGTGGTGTTATAATCATGTTCGTGGTTGTTTTAATTACAGTCGTGGTTGTTATAATCATAGTCGTGGTTGTTATAATCCATGGTCGTGGTTGTTATAATCATGGTCGTGGTTATTATAATCATGGTCGGGGTTATTATAATCATGGTCGTGGTTGTTATAATCATATTCGTGGTTGTTATAATCATGGTCCTGGTTGGTATAATCATGGTCTTGGTTGTTATAATCATGGTCATATGTGTTATAATCATGGTCATAAGTGTTATAATCATGGTCGTTGGTGTTATAATCATGGTCGTGGTTGTTATAATCATGGTCGTGGTTGTTATAATCATGGTCATGGTTGTCATAATCATGGTCGTGGTTATGACCATAGTTGTGAGTGTTATGATCATGTTCATGGTTGTTATAATCATGGATCGTGGTTATTATAATAATGGTCGTGGTTGTTATAATCATGGTCGTGGTTACTATAATCATGGTCGTGGTTGTTATAATAATGGTCGTGGTTGTTATAATCATGGTCGTGGTTGTTATATTTATGGTCCTGGTTGTTATAATCATAGTCGTGGTTATTATAATCATGGTCGTGGTTGTTTTAATTATGGTCGTGGTTCTTATAATCATAGTCGTGGTTCTTATAATCATGGTCGTGGGTGATATAATCATGGTCGTATGCGTTATAATCATGGTCGTGGGTGTTATAATCATGGTTGTGGTTGTTATAATCATGGTCGTGGTTGTTATAATCATGGTCATGGTTGTCATAATCATGGTCGTCGTTATGACCATAGTTGTGAGTGTTATGATCATGGTCGTGGTTGTTATAATCATGGTTCTGGTTGTTATAATCATGTGCCTGGTTGTAATAATCATGGGCGTGGTTATTATAATCATGGTCGTGGCAGTTATAATCATGGTCGTGGGTGTTATAATCATGGACGTGGATCTTATAATCATGGTCCTGATTGTTAAAATCATTATCGTGGTTGTTATAATCATAGTCTTGGTTGTTATAATCATGGTCGTGAGTGATATAATCATAGTCGTGATGTTATAATCATGTTCGTGGTTGTTTTAATCATAATTGTGGTTGTTATAATCATAATCGTGGTTGATATAATCATTTTCGTGGTTAATATAATCATTGTCCTGGTTGTTATAATCATGGGCGTGGTTGTTATAATCATCGTCGTGGTTATTATAATCATGGTCGGGGTTGTTATAATCATGGTCGTGGTTGTTATAATGATAATCGTGGTTGTTATAATCATGGTCCTGGTTGTTATAATCATGGTCGTGGTTGTTATAATCGTGGTCGTATGTGTTATAATCATGGTCGTGGGTTTTATAATCATGGTCGTAGTTTTTATAAAAATGGTCGTGGTTGTTATATTCATGGTCATGGTTGTCATAATCATGGTCGTGGTTATGACCATAGTTGTGAATTATATTATCATGGTCATGGTTGTTATAATCATGGTCGTGGTTATTATATTCATGGTCGTGGGTGTTATAATCATGGTCGTGGTTGTTATAAAAATGTCGTGGTTGTTATAATCATGGTCGTGGTTGTTATAACCATGGTCGTATTTGTTATAATCATGGTCGTGGTTGTTATAATCATGGTCGTGGTCCTTATAATCATGGTCGTGATTATTATAATCATGATAGTGGTTGTTATAACCATGGTCTTGGTTGTTATAATCATGGTCGTGGTTGATATAATCATGGTCATGGTTGTCATAAGCATGGTCGTGGTTATGATCATAGTTGTGGTTGTTATAATCATTATCGTGGTTGTTATAATCATGGTCCTGGATATTATAATCATGGTCGTGGTTATGATCATAGTCGTGTTTGTTATAATCATGGTCGTTATTGTCATAATTATGGTCGTGGTTATTATAATCATGGTCGCTGGTTGTTATAAATATGATCGGGGCTGTTATAATTATGGTCGTCGTTGTTATAATCATGGTTATAGTTGTTATAATCATGGTCGTGGTTATTATAATCATGGTCGTGGGTGTTATAATCATAGTCGTGGTTGTTTTAATCATGGTCGTGGTTGTTATAATCATAGTCATGTTTGTTATAATCTTGGTAGTGGTTTTTATAAAGATGGTCGTGGTTGTTATAATCATGGTCGTGGTTGTTAAAATCATAGCCATGTTTGTTATAATCTTGGGTGTGGGTGTTATAATCTTGGTCGTCGTTGTTATGATCATTGTCGTGGTTGTTATAATCATAGCCGTGGTTGTTATAATTATAGTCGTGGGTGATATAATCATGGTCGTGGGTGTTATAATCATGGTCGTGGTTGTTATAATAATGGTCGTGGTTGTTATAATCATGGTCGTGGTTGTTATAATCATGGTCGTAGATGTTATAATCATGGTCGTGGGTGTTATAATCATGGTCGTGTTTGTTATAATCATAGTCGTGGTTGTTATAATCATGGTCGTGGTTGTTATAATCATGGTCGTGGTTGTTATAATCATGGTCGTGGTTGTTATAATCATTGTCGTGGTTGTTATTATCAATGGTCGTGGCTGTTATAATCATGGTCGTAGTTGTTATGATCTTGGTCGTCATTGGTATTATCATGGTGGTGGTTATTATAATCTTGATCATTGTTGATATAATCATGGTCATGGTTGTTATAATCATAGTCGTCATTGTTATAAACATGTTTGTGGTTGTTATAATCATGGTCGTGGTTATTATAATCTTGGTCGTGGTTATTATAATGTGGTTGTTATAATCATTGTTATAATCATGGCCGTGGTTGCTAAAAATCATGGTCGTGGTTGTCATAATCATGTCGTGGTTGTCATATTCATGGTTGTGGTTGTTATAATCATGGTCGTAGTAATCATGGCCGTGGTTGTTATAATCATGGTCGTGGTTGTTATAATCATGGTCATGGTTGTTATATTCATAGTCGTGGTTATAGTCATAGTCGTGGTTGTTATAATCATGGTCGTGGTTGTTATAATTATGGTCGTGGTTGTTATAATCATAGTCGTGGTTTTTTTAATCATGGTCCTGATTGTTAAAATCATGGTTGTGGTTGTTATAATCATAGTCTTGGTTGTTATAATCATGGTCGTGGGTGATATAATCATAGTCGTGGTGTTATAATCATGTTCGTGGTTGTTTTAATTACAGTCGTGGTTGTTATAATCATAGTCGTGGTTGTTATAATGCATGGTCGTGGTTGTTATAATCATGGTCGTGGTTATTATAATCATAGTCGGGGTTATTATAATCATGGTCGTGTTTGTTATAATCATATTCGTGGTTGTTATAATCATGGTCCTGGTTGGTATAATCATGGTCGTGGTTCTTATAATCATGGTCGTGGTTATTATAATCATGGTCGTGGTTGTTATATTCATGGTCCTGGTTGTTATAATCATAGTCGTGGTTATTATAATCATGGTCGTGGTTGTTTTAATCATGGTCGTGGTTCTTATAATCATAGTCGTGGTTCTTATAATCATGGTCGTGGGTGATATAATCATGGTCGTGGTTGTTATAATCATAGTCGTGGTTGTTATAATTATGGTCGTGGGTGATATATCATAGTCGTGGATGTTATAATCATGGTTGTTTTTACCATGGTCGTATGTGTTATAATCATGGTCGTGGGTGTTATAATCATGGTCGTGGTTGTTATAATCATGGTCGTGGTTGTTATAATCATGGTCATTGTTGTCATAATCATGGTCGTCGTTATGACCATAGTTGTGAGTGTTATGATCATGGTCGTGGTTGTTATAATCATGGTTCTGCTTGTTATAATCATGTTCCTGGTTGTTATAATCATGGTCGTGGTTATTATAATCATGGTCGTGGCAGTTATAATCATGGTCGTGGGTGTTATAATCATGGACGTGGTTCATATAATCATGGTCCTGATTGTTAAAATCATGATCGTGGTTGTTATAATCATAGTCTTGGTTGTTATAATCATGGTCGCAGTGATATAATCATAGTCGTGATGTTATAATCATGTTCGTGGTTGTTTTAATCATAATTGTGGTTGTTATAATCATGGTCATGGTTGTCATAATCATTGTCGTGGTTATAACCATAGTTGCGGGAGTGTTGGCGATCATGGTCGTGGTTGTTGGTAACTGGCGGTTCTGGTTGCTATAATCATGTTCCCGGTGTTATAATCATGGTTGTGGTTGTTATAACTGCGTCTTGGTTTCTTATAATCATGGTCGTGGTTATTATAATCATGGTCGGGTTATATTCATGGTCCTGGTTATAATCATTTTCGTGGTTGTTATAATCATTGTCCTGGTTGTTATGTAATCATGGTCGTGGTTGTTATAATCATCGTCGGTTATTATAATCATGGTCGGGGTTGTTATAATCATGGTCGTGGTTGTTTTAATTTCAGTCGTGGTTGTTATAATCATAGTCGCGGGTTTTATAATCATGGCCGTGGTTATTATAATCATGGTCGGGGTTATTATAATCATGGTCGTGGTTGTTATATTCATGGTCCTGGTTGTTATAATCATTTTCGTGATTGTTATAATCATTGTCCTGGTTGTTATAATCATGGTCGTGGTTGTTATAATCATCGTCGTGGTTATTATAATCATGGTCGGGGTTGTTATAATCATGGTCGTGGTTGTTTTAATTACAGTCGTGGTTGTTATAATCATAGTCGTGGTTTTTATAATCATGGTCGTGGTTATTATAATCATGGTCGGGGTTATTATAATCATGGTCGTGGTTGTTATATTCATGGTCCTGGATGTTATAATCATTTTCGTGATTGTTATAATCATTGTCCTGGTTGTTATAATCATGGTCGTGGTTGTTATAATCATCGTCGTGGTTATTATTATCATGGTCGGGGTTGTTATAATCATGGTCGTGGTTGTTATAATGATATTCGTGGTTGTTATAATCATGGTCCTGGTTGTTATAATGATGGTCGTGGTTGTTTTAATCATGGTCGTATGTGTTATAATCATGGTCGTGGGTTTTATAATTATGGTCGTAGTTGTTATAAAAATGGTTGTGGTTGTAATAATCATGGTCATGGTTGTTATAATCATGGTCGTGGTTATTTTAATCATGGTCGTGGGTGTTATAATCATGGTCGTGGTTGTTATAAAATGGTCGTGGTTGCTATAATCATGGTCGTTGTTGTTATAATCATGGTCGTAGTTGTTAAAATCATGGTGTGGTTGTTATAATCATTGTCGTGGTTGTTATTATCAATGGTCGTGGCTGTTATAACCATGGTCGTAGTTGTTATGATCTTGGTCGTGGTTGGTATAATCATGGTCGTAGTTATTATAATCTTGATCGTTGTTCATATAATCATGGTCATGGTTGTTATAATCATAGTCGTCATTGTTATAAACATGTTTGTGGTTGTTATAATCATGGTCGTGGTTGTTATAATCTTGGTAGTGGTTATTATAATCATGGTTGTGGTTGTTATAATCATGGTCGTGGTTGTTATAATCATGGCCGTGGTTGTTATAATTATGGTCGTGGTTGTTATAATCATAGTCGTGGTTTTTTAATCATGGTCCTGATTGTTAAAATCATGGTTGTGGTTGTTTTAATCATAGTCTTGGTTGTTATAATCATGGTCGTGGTTGTTTTAATTACAGTCGTGGTTGTTATAATCATAGTCGTGGTTGTTATAATGCATAGTCGTGGTTGTTATAATCATGGTCGTGGTTATTATAATCATGGTCGGGTTTATTATAATCATGGTCGTGTTTGTTATAATCATATTCGTGGTTGTTATAATCATGGTCCTGGTTGTTATAATCATAGTCGTGGTTATTATAATCATGGTCGTGGTTGTTTTAATCATGGTCGTGGTTCTTATAATCATAGTCGTGGTTCTTATAATTATGGTCGTGGGTGATATAATCATGGTCGTGGTTGTTATAATCATGATCGTGGTTGTTATAACCATAGTCGTGGTTGTTATAATCATGGTCGTGGGTGATATAATCATAGTCGTGGATGTTATAATCATGGTTGTTTTAACCATGGTCGTATGTGTTATAATCATGGTCGTGGGTGTTATAATCATGGTCGTGGTTGTTATAATCATGGTCGTGGTTGTTATAATTGTTATATTCATGGTCCTTGGTTGTTATAATCATAGTCGTGGCTATTATAATCATGGTCGTGGTTGTTTTAATCATGGTCGGTTCTTATAATCATAGTCGGTCTATAATCATGGTCGTGGGTGATATAATCATGGTCGTGGGTGTTATAATCATGGTCGTGGTTGTTATAATCATGACGTGGTTGTTATAATCATAAATGTGGTTGCTATAATCATGGTCGGGTGATATAATCATACCGTGGTTGTTAAAAAATGGTCGGGTTGCTATAATCATGGTGATGGTTGTTTTAACCATGGTCGTATGTGATTTAATCATGGTCGTGGGTGCTATAATCATAGTCGCGCTGTTATAACTGGGCGGTCGTGGTTGTTATAACTGCGGTCATGGTTGTCATAATCATGGTCGTCGTTATGACCATATAGTGTCAGGAGTGTTAAGTGATCATGGTCGGGTTGTTGGTAATCATGGTTCTGGTTGTTATAATCATGTTCCTGGTTGCTATAATCATACCGTGGTTATTATAATCATACGCAAGTAAAGTATAATCATGGTCGTGGGTGTTATAATCATGGACGTGGTTGTTATAATCATGGGTCCTGATTGTTAAAAAATCATGATCGTGGTTGTTATAACTCATAGTCTTGGTTGTTATAATCATGGTCGTGAGTGATATAATCATAGTCGTGATGTTATAATCATGTTCGTGGTTGTTTTAATCATAATTGTGGTTGTTATAATCATAATCGTGGCTGTTATAATCATATCGGCTATAATCATTGTCCTGGTTGTTATAATCATGGTCGTGGTTGTTATAATCATCGTCGTGGTTGTTATAATCATGGTCCTGATTGTTATAATCATGGTCGTGGTTGCTATCATCTTGGTCGTATGTGTTATAATCATGGTCGGGTTATATAACTCATGGTCGTGAAGTTGTTATAAAATGGTCGGTTGTTATATTCTCTGGTCATGGTTGTCATAATCATGGTCGTGGTTATGACCATAGTTGTGAGTTTTATTATCATGGTCATGGTTGAAGGCACCATGGTCGGGTTATTATATTCCGCCAACGTGGGTATATAATCATGGTCGTGGCTGTTATAATCATGGTCGTATTATGTTCATGGTCATTTGTTATAATCATGGTCGTGGTTGTTATAATGTATTGGTCGTGGTCCTTATAATCATGGTTGTGGTTATTATAATCATGATCGTGGCTGCGTCCCGGCGGTCTTGGCTATGTTCATGGTCGGTTGTTATAATATGGTCATAGTTACCGGGCAATCATGGTCGCGGGTTATGATCATAGCGCTGTGATTGTTATAACTACATCGCGGTTGTTATAACTGGCGGTCCTGATATTATAATCATGGTCGGGCTTATGATCATAATCGTGTTTTGTTATAAATCACGGGTCGTGGCTGTCATAATTATGGTCGTGGTTATTATAACTGGCGGTCGCTGGTTGTTATAATCATGATCGTGGGATGGTCGTGTTGTTATAACTGGTCGGTTGTTATAATCATGGTCGGGTTGTTTTAACTGGCGGTCGTGGTTGTTATAATCATGGTCGTGGTTGTTATAATTATGGTCGGTTGTTATAATCATGGTCGGTTGTTATAATCATGGTCGTGGTTGTTTTAACTGGGTCGTGGTTGTTATAATCATGGTCGTGGTTGTTATAATCATGGTTGTGGTTGTTATAATCGCGGTCGTGGTTGTTATAATCATGGTCGTGGTTGTTATAATCATGGTCGTGGTTGTTATAATCATGGTCGTGGTTGTTATAATCATGGTCGTGGTTGTTATAATCATGGTCGGTTGTTATAATGATGGTCGTGGTTGTTTTAATCATGGTCGTGGTTGTATAATCATGGTCGTGGTTGTTATAATCATGGTCGGTTGTTATAATCATGGTCGTGGTTGTTTAACTCGCGGTCGTGTTGTTTTAAACTGGGTCGTGGTTGTTTAATCATGGTCGTGGTTATTTAATCATGGTCGGGTTGTTATAATCATGGTCGTGGTTGTTTTAATCATGGTCGTGGTTGTTATAATCAAGGTCGTGGTTGTTTTAATCATGGCCGTGGTTGTTATAATCATGGTCGTGGTTGTTATAATCATGGTCGTGGTTGTTATAATCATGGTCGTGGTTGTTATAATCATGGTCGTGGTTGTTATAATCATGGTCGTGGTTGTTATAATCATGGTCGGGTTGTTATAATCATGGTCGGTTGTTATAATCATGGTCGGTTGTTATAATCATATCGGTTGTTAAAATCATGGTCGTGTTGTTATAATCATGGTCGTGGTTGTTATAATCATGGTCGTGGTTGTTATAATCATGGTCGTGGTTGTTATAATCATGGTCGTGGTTGTTATAATCATGGTCGTGGTTGTTGTTATAATCATGGTCGGTTGTTATAATCATGGTCGGTTGTTATAATCATGGTCGTGGTTGTTATAATCATAGTCGTGGTTGTTATAATCGGCGGTCGTGGTTGTTATAATCATGGTCGTGGTTGTTTTAATCATGGTCGTGGTTGTTATAATCATGGTCGGTTGTTTTTAATCATGGTCGTGGTGTTATAATCATGGTCGTGGTTGTTTTAATCATGGTCGGGTTGTTATAATCATGGTCGTGGTTGTTATAATCATGTCGGTTGTTATAATCATGGTCGCGTTTGTTATAATCATGGTCGTGGTTGTTATAATCATGGTCGTGGTTGTTATAATCATGGTCGTGGTTGTTATAATCATGGTCGTGGTTGTTATAATCATGGTCGTGGTTGTTTTAACTG
>NW_024735363.1:0-20381 GCF_018991925.1 Homarus americanus | reverse complement strand
TACTCTGTCTGGGTGACTTTGACATAATCGATGAGGGGACTTTGTTATGCTCGATCTGTGGACTTTGTTATACTGGGCCTGGAGACTTTGTTATACTCGATCAGGGGATATGTTATACTCGATCACGGGACTTTGTTATACTGGACCAGGGGACTTTGTTATACTCGATCAGGGGACTTTGTTATACTCGATCAGGGGACTTTGTTATTCTCGTCTAGGGGTCTTTTTCATACACGATCAGGGACTTTGTAATACTCGATCAGGGGACTTTGTCCAACTCGATCAGGGCCCTTTGCTATACTCGACCAGGGGACTTTGTTATAATCGATCAGGGGACTTTGTTATGCTCGATATGGGTATTTTTTTATACAGGGCCAGGAGACTTTTTTGTACTTGATCAGGGGACTGTGTTATACTGAACCAGGGGACTTTTTTATACCCGATCAGGGGACTTTGTTATACTCGATTAGGGGACTTTTGTTATACTCGATCAGGGGGCTTTGTTATTCTCGACCAGGGCCCATTGTTATACTCGATTAGGGGAATTTATTATACTCGATAAGGGCGCTTTGTTATACTCGATCAGGGGACTTTATTATACTCGATCAGGGGACTTTTTTATACTTGACCAATGGACTTTGTTATACTAGATGAGAGGCCTTTGTTAGACTCGATCTGGGGACTTTGTTATACTCGATCAAGGGACTTTTGTTATACTCGATCAGGGGACTTTGTTATACTCGTCCAGGGGCCTTTGTTATACTCGATCAGGGGACTTTGTTATACTCGATAAGGGGACTTTGTTATACTCGATAAGGGGAATTTGTTGTACTCGATAAGGTGGACTTTGTTAGACTCGACCAGGGGACTTTGATATACTCGATTAGGCGGCTTTGTTATACTCGATCAGGGGACTTTGTTATATTCGCTGGGATGAGGGCCTTGTTTGGACTCGATGATGGGTCTTTGTTATACTCGATCAGGGGGCGTTCTTATACTCGAGAAGGGGGCTGTGTCATACTCGACCAGGGGACTTTGTTATACTCGACCAGGGGGCTTTCTTATACTCGAGAAGGGGGCTGTGTTATACTCGATCAGGGGAATTTGCTATACTCGACCAGGGGACTTTGTTATTCTCGATCAGGAGTCTTAGGTTATACTCGACCAGGGGACTTTTTTATACTTGACCAATGGACTTTGTTATACTCGATGAGGGGCTTTTGTTGTACTCGATCTGGCGACTTTGTTATACTCGTGCAGAGGACTTTGTTATACTCCATCAGGGGACTTTGTTATACTGGAACAGTGGACTTTGTTATTCTCGATCAGGGGACTTTAATATACTTGTCTAGGGGGGCTTTTTTATACTCGATGAGGGGATATGTTCTACTCGATCAGGGGACTTTGTTATACTGGACCAGGGGACTTTGGTATACTCGATCAGGGGACTTTGTTATACTCGATCAGGGGGCTTTAATATACTCGTCTAGGGGGCTTTTTTATACTCGATCAGGGGACTTTGTTATACTCGATCAGGGGACTTTGTCTTACTCGATTAGGGCCCTTTTCTATACTCGCCCAGGGGACTTTGTTATAATCGATCAGGGGACTTTATTATGCTCGATATGGGGACTTTGTTATACTGGGCCAGGGGACTTTTTTGTACTCGATCAGGGGACTTTGTTATACTCGATCAGGGGACTTTTGTTATACTCGATGAGGCGACTTTGTTATACTCGACCAGGGGATATGTTATACTCGACCAGGGGACTTTTTTATGCTCGATCTGAGGACTTTGTTATACTGCGGTAGGAGACGTTGTTATACTCGATGAGGGGATATGTTATCTTCGATGAGGGGACTTTGTTATAGTGGACCAGGGGACTTTGTTATACTCGATCAGGGGACTTTGTTATACTCGATCAGGGGACATTGTTATACTCGTCAAGGGGGCTTTGTTATACTAGGATCAGGGGACTTTGTTATACTCGGTCAGGGGACTTTGTTATACTCGATCTGGGGACTTTGTTATACTGAGCCAGGAGACTTTGTTATACTCGATCAGGGGATATGTTATACTCGATCAGGGGTCTTTGTTATACGGGACCAGGGGACTATGTTATACTCGATCATGGGACTTTGTTATACTCGATCAGGGGACTTTGTTATACTCGACCAGAGGCCTTTGTTATACTAGATCAGGGGACTTTGTTATACTCGATTAGCGGCCTCTCGATCAGGAGGCTTTGTTATACTTGATGAGGGGACTTTGTTATGCACGATCAGAAGACTTTGTTATACTCGGCCAGGGGACTTTTTTATACTTGACCAATGGATTTTGTTATACTAGATGAGAGGCCTTTGTTATACTCGATCTGGGGACTGTTTTATACTCGACCAGAGGACTTTGTTATACCCGATCAGAGGACTTTGTTATACTCGAACAGTGGACTTTTTTATACTGGATCAATGGACTTTGTTATACTCAATGAGGGGTCTTTGGTATACTCGATCAGGGGACTTTGTTATTCTCGACCAGGGGACTTTGTTATACTTGACCAGGGCACTTTGTTATACTCGATCAGGGGACTTTGTTATACTTGTCCAGGGGGCTTTGTTATACTCGATCAAAGGACTTTGTTATACTCGACCAGGGGCCTTTGTTATAGTCAATCACCGGATTTTGTTAGACTCAAACAGAGGACTAAGTTATACTCGACCAGGGGACTTTGTTATAATCGATTAGGGGACTTTGGTATACTCGATCAGGGACTTTTTTATACTCGATCAGGGGACTTTGTTATACTCGATCAGCGGACCTTTGTTATACTCGATCAGGGGACTTTGTTATACTCGACCAGGGGCCTTTCTTATACTCGATCACCGGACTTTGTTATACTCGATAAGGGGTCTTTGTAATACTCGATAAGGGGAATTTGTTATACTCGATAAGGGGACTTTGTTAGACTCGAACAGGGGACTTTGTTATACCCGATCAGAGGACTTTGTTATACTCGAACAGTGGACTTTTTTATACTGGATCAATGGACTTTGTTATACTCAATGAGGGGTCTTTGGTATACTCGATCAGGGGACTTTGTTATTCTCGACCAGGGGACTTTGTTATACTCGACCAGGGGATTTGTTATACTCGATCAGGGACTTTGTTATACTCAACCAGGGGACTTTTTTTTAATTCATCAGGGGACTTTGTCATACTCGATCAGGGGAATTTTGCTATAATTCTCGACACGGACTTTGTTATTCTCGATCAGGTACTTTTAATATACTCTGTTCAGGGGGCTTTTTATACTGATGAGGGATATGTTCTACCCTTAGGGAAGGGACTTTGTTATACTGAACAGGGGACCTTGGTATACTCGACTCAAGGGACTTTGGTATACCTGAATAGGGCTTTGGTTATACCTGTCTAGGGGGCTTTTTTATACTCGATCAGGGGACTTTGTTATACTCGATCAGGGGACTTTGTCTTACTCGATTAGGGCCCTTTTCTATACTCGCCCAGGGGACTTTGTTATAATCGATCAGGGGACTTTATTATGCTCGATATGGGGACTTTGTTATACTGGGCCAGGGGACTTTTTTGTACTCGATCAGGGGACTTTGTTATACTCGATCAGGGGACTTTTGTTATACTCGATGAGGCGACTTTGTTATACTCGACCAGGGGATATGTTATACTCGACCAGGGGACTTTGTTATGCTCGATCTGGAGGACTTTGTTACACTGCGGTAGAGACGTTGTTATACCTGGATGAGGGGGATATGTTATCTTCTGGATGAGGGGACCTTTTTATAGTGACCAGGGGACTTTGTTATATACCTGATCAGGACTTTTATATACTGATCAGGGGACATTGTTATACCTGTCAAGGGGCCTTTGTTATACTAGGATCAGGGGACTTTGTTATTCTCGACCAGGGGACTTTGTTATACTCGACCAGAGGTCTTTGTTATACTCGGTCAGGGGACTTTGTTATACTCGATCTGGGGACTTTGTTATACTGAGCCAGGAGACTTTGTTATACTCGATCAGGGGATATGTTATACTCGATCAGGGGACTTTGTTATACGGGACCAGGGGACTATGTTATACTCGATCAGGGGACTTTGTTATACTCGATCAGGGGACTTTGTTATACTCGACCAGAGGCCTTTGTTATACTAGATCAGGGGACTTTGTTATACTCGATTAGCGGCCTGTCGATCAGGAGGCTTTGTTATACTTGATGAGGGGACTTTCTTATGCACGATCAGAAGACTTTGTTATACTCGGCCAGGGGACTTTTTTATACTTGACCAATGGATTTTGTTATACTAGATGAGAGGCCTTTGTTATACTCGATCTGGGGACTGTTTTATACTCGACCAGAGGACTTTGGTATACCCGATCAGAGGACTTTGTTATACTCGAACAGTGGACTTTTTTATACTGGATCAATGGACTTTGTTATACTCAATGAGGGGTCTTTGGTATACTCGATCAGGGGACTTTGTTATTCTCGACCAGGGGACTTTGTTATACTTGACCAGGGGACTTTGTTATACTCGATCAGGGGACTTTGTTATATTCGTCCAGGGGGCTTTGTTATACTCGATCAAAGGACTTTGTTATACTCGACCAGGGGCCTTTGTTATAGTCAATCACCGGATTTTGTTAGACTCAAACAGAGGGCTAAGTTATACTCGACCAGGGGACTTTGTTATAATCGATCAGGGGACTTTAGTATACTCGATCAGGGATTTTTTTATACTCGATCAGGGGACTCTGTTATACTCGATCAGGGGACCTTTGTTATACTCGATCAGGGGACTTTGCTATACTCGACCAGGGGCCTTTCTTATACTCGATCACCGGACTTTGTTATACTCGATAAGGGGTCTTTGTAATACTCGATAAGGGGAATTTGTTATACTCGATAAGGGGACTTTGTTAGACTCGAACAGGGGACTTTGTTATACCCGATCAGAGGACTTTGTTATACTCGAACAGTGGACTTTTTTATACTGGATCAATGGACTTTGTTATACTCAATGAGGGGTCTTTGGTATACTCGATCAGGGGACTTTGTTATTCTCGACCAGGGGACTTTTTTATACTCGACCACATGCCTTTGTTATACTCGGTCAGGGGACTTTGTTATACTCAACCAGGGGACTTTTTTTAAATTAATCAGGGGACTTTGTCATACTCGATCAGGGGAATTTTGTTATACTCGATCAGGGGTCTTTTTTATACTCGACCAGAGGACTTTGTTATACTCGATCAGGGGATATGTTATACTCGATCAGTGGACTTTGTTATACTCGTTAGAGGCCTTTGTTGCTCTCGATCAAGAGATGTCTTCAACTCGATCAGGGGACTTTCAATTGCCACTCCAACCAGGACTTTGTTTTACTCGATCAGAATTTTCGGTACAATCGATCATAGGATATCTTATACTCGATCAGGGACTTTGTTATACTCAACCCAGAGGACTTTGTTATACTCGATCAGGGACTTTGTTGCTTCTTTCGATCGAGGGGCTTTTGATATCCTCGATCAGGGACTTTTTTATACTCGACCAGCGGACTTTGTTGTACTCGATCAGGGGACTTTGTTATACTCGACCAGACGACTTTGTTATACTCGATCAGGGGATATGTTATACTCGACGAGGGGACTTTGCTATACTTGATTAGGGGACTTTGTTATACTCGATCAGGGGAATTTTGTTATACTCGATGAGAGGACTTTGTTATACTCAACCAGGGGCCTTTGTTATACTCAACCAGGGGCCTTTGTTATACTCGATAAGAAAACTTTGTTATACTCGACCAATGGACTTTGTTATACTCGATCAAGGGACTTTTGTTATACTCGATCAGGGGACTTTGTTATACTCGTCCAGGGGCCTTTGATATACTCGATTAGGGGACTTTGTTATACTCGATAAGGGGACTTTGTTATACTCGATAAGGGGTCTTTGTTACACCCGATCAGGAGACTTTGTTATACTCGACCAGGGGGCTTTGTTATACTCGACCAGGGGACTTTCTAATACTCGAGAAGGGGGCTGTGTTATACTCGATCAGGGGACCTTGCTATACTCGACCACGGGACTTTGTTATACTCGATCAGGGGACTTTGTTATACTCGACCATTGGACTTTTTTATACTTGACCAATGGACTTTGTTATACTCGATGAGGGGCTTTTGTTATACTTGATCTGGCGACTTTGTTATACTCGAGCAGGGGATTTTGTTATAGTCCATCAGGGGACTTTTTTATACTCGACCAGAGGACTTTGTTATAATCGATCAGGGGACTTTGTTATACTCGTCCAGGGGACTTTTTTAAACTTGACCAATGGACTTTGTTATACCCAATGAGGGGCCTTTGATATACTCGATCAGGGGACTTTGTTATACTCGACCAAGGGACTTTGTTATCCTCGACCAGGGGACTTTTGTTATAATCGATCAGGGGACTTTGTTATGCTCGATATGGGGACTTTGTTATACTGGGCCAGGGGACTTTTTTATACTCGATGAGGCGACTTTGTTATACTCGATCAGGGACTTTTGTTATACTCGATCAGGGGATTTTGTTATACTCGAACAGGGGCCTTTGTTATACTCGAGCAGAGGACTTTGATATACTCCATCAGGGGACTTTGTTATACTGGAACAGGGGACTTTGTTATTCTCGATCAGGGACTTTAATATACTCGTCTAGGGGGCTTTTTTATACTCGATGAGGGGATATGTTCTACTCGATCAGGGGACTGTGTTATACTGGACCAGGGGACTTTGGTATACTCGATCAGGGGACTTTGCTATACTCGATCAGGGGGCTTTAATATACTCGTCTAGGGGGCTTTTTTATACTCAATCAGGGGACTTTGTTATACTCGATCAGGGACTTTGTCTTACTCGATCAGGGCCCTTTGCTATACTCGCCCAGGGGACTTTGTTATAATCGATCAGGGGACTTTGTTATGCTCGATATGGGGAATTTGTTATACTGGGCCAGGGGACTTTTTTGTATTCGATGAGGGGACTTTGTTATGCTCGATCAGGGGACTTTTGTTATACTCGATGAGGGGACTTTGTTATACTCGACCAGGGGCCTTTGTTATACTCGATTAGAAACTTTGTTATACTCCACCAGGGGACTTTGCTATACTCCACGAGGGACTTTGTTATACTCGATCAGGGGATATGTTATATTCTACCAGGGGACTTTGTTATGCTCGATCTGAGGACTTTGTTATACTGCGCCAGGAAACGTTGTTATACTCGATGAGGGGATATGTTATACTCGATGAGGGGACTTTGTTATAGTGGACCAGGGAACTTTGTTATACTCGATCAGGGGACTTTGTTATACTCGATCAGGGGACTTTGTTATACTCGTCCAGGGGGCTTTGTTATACTAGGATCAGGGGACTTTGTTATTCTCGACCAGGGGACTTTTTTATACTCGACCAGATGCCTTTGTTATACTCGGTCAGGGGACTTTGTTATGCTCGATCTGGGGACTTTGTTATACGAAGCCAGGGGACTTTGTTATACTCGATCAGGGGACTTTGTTATACTCGTATAGGGGGCTTTGTTATACTAGGATCAGGGGACTTTTTTATTCTCGACCAAGGGACTTTGTTATACTTGACAAGAGGCCTTTGTTATACTCGGTCTGGGGACTTTGTTATAATCGAACAGGGGACTTTGTTATGCTCGATCTGGGGACTTTGTTATACTGGGCCTGGAGACTTTGTTATACTCGATCAGGGGATATGTTCTACTCGAACAGGGGACTTTGTTATACTGGACCAGGGGACTTTGTTATACTCGATCAGGGGACTTTGTTATACTCGATGAGGGGACTTTGTTATACTCGTCAAGGGGGCTTGTTATACTAGGATCAGGGGACTTTGTTATTCTCGACCAAGGGACTTTGTTATACTCGACAAGAGGCCTTTGTTATACTCGGTCTGGGGACTTTGTTATAATCGATCAGGGGACTTTGTTATGCTCGATCTGGGGACTTTGTTATACTCGATCAGGGGACTTTGTCTTACTCGATCAGGGCCCTTTGCTATTCTCGCCCAGGGGACTTTGTTATATTCGATGAGGGGACTTTGTTATGCTCGATATGGGGACTTTATTATAAAGGGGCAAGGGGACTTTTTTGTACTCGATCAGGGGACTTTGTTATACTCGATCAGGGGACTTTTGTTATACTCGATCAGGGGACTTTGTTATACTCGATCAGAGGCCTTTGTTATACTCGATCAGGGGACTTTGTTATACTCGATAAGGGGACTTTGTTATACTCGATAAGGCGAATTTGTTATACTCAATAAGGGGACTTAATGTTAGACTCGAATAGGGGACTTTGTTATACTCGATAAGGGGCCTTTGTTATACTCGACCAGAGGCCTTTGTTATACTAGATCAGGGGACTTTGTTATACTCGATTAGCGGCCTTTTTTGGATTCGATGAGGGGACTAGGTTATACTCGATCAGGAGACTTTGTTATACTCGATCAGGGGACTTTGTAATACTCGATCAGGAGGCTTTGTTATACTTGATGAGGGGACTTTGTTATGCACGATCAGGGGACTTTCTTATACTCGGCCAGGGGACTTTTTTATACTTGACCAATGGACTTTGTTATACTCGATGAGGGGACTTTGTTATACTCGGCCAGGGGACTTTTTTATACATGACCAATGGACTTTGTTATACTCGATGAGGGCCCTTTGTTATACTCGATCAGGGGACTTTGTTATACTCGAGCAGGGGACTTTGTTATACTCCATCAGGGGACTTTTTTATACTCGACCAGAGGACTTTGTTATACTCGATTAGGGGACTTTATTATACTCGACGAGGGGACTTTTTTATACCTGACCAATGGACTTTCTTATACTCGACCAGGGAACTTTTTTATACTCAATCAGGGGATATTTTATACTTGATGAGGAGACTTTGTTATACTCAACCAGGGGAATTTGTGATACTCGATCAGGGGACTTTGTTATACTCGATCAGGGGACTTTGTTATACTCGATTAGGTGCCTTTCTTATACTCGACCAGAGGACTTTGTTATACTCGATCAGGGGATATGTTATACTCGATCAGGGGTCTTTGTTATACTCAACCTGAGTACTTTGTTATACTCGATCAGGGGACTTAGTTATATTCAATCAGGGAACTTTGTTATACTCGATTAGGGGCCTTTGTTATACTAGACCAGGGAACTTTGTTATACTCGATCAGGGGACTTTGTTATACTCGACAAGGGGACTTTTTTATTCTTGATCAGCGGACTTTGTCATACTCGATCAGTGGACATTCCTATATTTGACCAATGGACTTTGCTATACTTGACCAATGGACTTTGCTATACTTGATGAGGGGCCTTTGTTATACTCTATCAGGGGACTTTGTTATACTCGAACAGAGGACTTTGTTATACTCGATCAGGGGATAGGTTATACTCGATCAGGGGACTTTGTTATACTCGATCAGGGGACTTTGTTTTACTTGATTAGGGGACTTTTTATACTCGATCAAAGGAATTTGTTATACTCGGTTCAGGGGACTTTGTTATACTCGTCCAGGGGGCTTTGTTATACTAGGATCAGTGGACTTTGTTATGCTTGATCAGGGGACTTTGTCTTACTCGATCAGGGCCCTTTGTTATACTCGACCAGGGGACTTTGTTATAATCGATTAGGGAACTTTGTTATGCTCGATCTGGGGGCTTTGTTAAACTGGGCCACGGGATCAGGACTTGTTATACTCGATCAGGGGACTTTGTTATACTCGACCAGAGGCCTTTGTTATACTCTATCAGGGGACTTTGTTATACTCGATAAGGGACTTTGTTATACTCGATAAGGGGAATTTGTTATACTCGATAAGGGGACTTAATGTTAGACTCGAACAGGGGACTTTGTTATACTCGACCAGGGGACTTTGTTATACTCGATTAGGCGGCTTTGTTATAATCGATCAGGGGACTTTGTTATACTCGATGAGGGGCCTTTTTATACTCGACCAGAGGCCTTTGTTATACTAGATCAGGGATCTTTGTTATACTCGATTAGGGGCCTTTTTGGACTCGATGAGGATCTTTGTTATACTCGATCAGAAGACTTTGTTATACTCCATCAGGGGACTTACTTATACTCGAGCAGGGGGCTTTATTATACTTGATGAGGGGACTTTGTTTTGCACGATCAGGGGACTTTGTTATACTCGGCCAGGGGACTTTTTTATACTTGACCAATGGACTTTGTTATACTGGATGAGGGCCCTTTGTTATACTCGATCAGGGGACTTTGTTATACTCGAGCAGGGGACTTTGTTATACTCGATTAGGGGACTTTTTTATATTCGACCAGAGGAATTTGTTATACTCGATTAGGGGACTTTGTTATACTCGACCAAAGGACTTTTTTATACTTGACCAATGGACTTTGTTATATTCAATGAGGGGCCTTTTGTTATACTCGATCAGGGGACTTTGTTATACACGTCCAGGGGACTTTGTTATACTCGATCAGGGGACTTTTTATACTCGACCAGAGGACTTTGTTATACTCGACCAGGGATATGTTGCAGGACGTTTGGATCAGGGACTTTGGTTATACTCAACCAGAGTGACTTTGTTATACTCGGCAAGGGGGCTTTATTATATTCAATCAGGGGACTTTGTTATATTCGATCAGGGGACTTTGTTATACTCATGAGTTTGTTTTACCCTAATTAGGTACTGCTATACTCGACCAGGGACTAAGCAGCATCTTTACCTGTGGGACTTTGTTATACTTGATTAGGCGACTTTTTCATACTTGATCAGGGGACTTTGTCATACTCGATCAGTGGACTTTCCTATATATGACCAATGGACTTTGCTATACTCGATGAGGGGCCTTTGTTATACTCGATCAGGGACTTTGTTATACTCGACCAGGGGACTTTGTTATACTCGATCAGGGTACTTTGTTATTCTCGACCAGAGGACTCTGTTATACTCGATCAGGGGATATGTATACTCGATCAGGGGACTTTGTTATACTCGATCAGGGGACTTTGTTATACTTGATTAGGGGACTTTGTTATACTCGATCAACGGACTTTGTTATACTTGATCAGAGGACTTTGTTATTCTCGACCAGGGGCCTTTGTTATACTCGAATAGAAAACTTTGTTATACTCGACCAGGGGCCTTTGTTATATTCGATTAGAATACTTTGTTATACTCGACCAGGGGACTTTGTTATACTCCACCAGGGACATTGTTATACTCGATCAGGGAATATGTTATACTCGATCAGGGGACTTTGTTATACTCGGTTCAGGTGTCTTTGTTATACTCGTCCAGTGGGCTTTGTTATACTTGGATCAGGGGACTTTGTTATACTCGATCAGGGGACTTTGTCTTACTCGATCAGGGCCCTTTGTTATGATCGACCAGGGGACTTTATTATAATCGATCAGGGGACTTTGTTATGCTCGATCTGAGGACTTTGTTATACTCGATCAGGGGACTTTGTTATACTCGTCCAGGGGGTTTTGTTATACAAGGATAAGGGGACTTTGTTATACTCGTCCAGGGGACTTTGTTATACTCGATCAGGGGAATTTGTTATACTCGATGAGGGGAGTTTGTTATACTCGTCCAGGGGGTTTTGTTATACTAGGATATGGGGGCTTTGTTATACTCGACCAGGGGCCTTTGATATACTCGGTCAGGGGACTTTGTTATGCTCGATCTGGGGACTTTGTTATACTGGGCCAGAAGACTTTGTTATACTCGATGAGGGGCCTTTGTTATACTCGATGAGGGGACTTTGTTATACTCCACCAGGGGACTTTGTTATACTCGATGAGGGGACATTTTTATACTCGACCAGAGGACTTTGTTATACTCAATCCAGGGGCTTTATACTCAGGATCAGGGACTTTGTTATACTCGATTAAAACCTTTTGCTATACTCGACCAGGGGACTTTTGTTGTTCACAGGATTCGGTTAACCCCACTCGTATAAGTGTTATACCTGACTCAGTAATTTTGTTATACTCTTCTAGGGCTTTCTATACCTGACTGTGAATTTCGTTGTATGATCAGGGACTTTTGTCTTACTCATCATGGACTATGTTATAATCGATCAGGGACGTTTATGCTCAATATGGGGGACTTTGATATTCTTGGCCTGGAGACTTTGTTATACTCGATCAGGAGACTTTGTTCTACTCGATTAGGGGATATGTTATACTCGACCAGGGGACTTTGTTATACTGGTACCAGGGGACTTTGTTATACTCGATCAGGGGACTTTGTTATACTCGTTCAGGGGACTTTGTTATACTCGTCCAGGGGGCTTTGTTATACTAGGATCAGGGGACTTTGTTATACTCGATTAGGATACTTTGTCTTACTCGATCAGGCCCCTTTGTTATACTCGACCAGAGGACTTTGTTATAATCGATCAGGAGACTTTGTTATGCTCTGGATATGGGGACTTACATACTGGGCCAGGAACTTTTTAGGTAATTCGAATAGGGGAACTTGTTACTCTCGACCAGAGTGCCTTTTGTTATACTCGATCAGGGACTTCTGGCGGCCTTTATAAGGAATTTGTAATAATTTATAAGGGGACTTAATGTTGAGTCGAACACGGGCCTTTGTTATACCCTTTTTCGATCAGATAGCCTTGTTATGTTTCAGATCAGGGACCTTTTATACCTCGATTAGGGCCTTTTGACTCGATGAGGCCTTGTTATACTCGACCAGGGCCTTTGATATACTCGGTCAGGGACTTTGTTATGCTCGATATGGGGACTTTAAGCGGCACTGGGCCAGAAGACTTTGTTATACTCGATCAGGGGATATGTTATACTCGATCAGGGGACTTTGTTATACTGGACCAGGGGACTTTGTTATACTCGATCAGGGGACTTTGTTATACTCGATCAGGGAATTTGTTATACTCGTCCAGGGGGCTTTGTTATACTAGGATCAGGGGACTTTGTTATACTCGATTAAAAAACTTTGTTATACTCGACCAGGGGAGTTTGTTATACTCCACTAGGGACTTTGTTATACTCGATCAGGGGATATGTTATCCTCGATCAGGGGACTTTGTTATACTCTTCTAGGGGGCTTTTCTATACTCGATCAGGGACTTTGTTATACTCGATCAGGGGACTTTGTCTTACTCGATCATGGGACTATGTTATAATCGATCAGGGGACGTTTTTATGCTCAATATGGGGACTTTGATATTCTTGGCCTGGAGACTTTGTTATACTCGATCAGGGGATTTGTTCTACTCGATTAGGGGACTTTGTTATACTGGACCAGGGGACTTTGTTATACTCGATCAGGGGACTTTGTTATACTCGATCAGGGGACTAGTTATACTCGTCTAGGGATCTTTTTTATACTCGATTACGGGACTTTGTTATACTCGAACAGGGGACTTTGTCTTACTCGATCAGGGCCCTTTGCTATACTCGACCAGAGGACTTTGTTATAATCGATCAGGGGACTTTGTTATGCTCGATATGGGGACTTTGTTATACTGGGCCAGGGAACTTTTAGGTACTCGATCAGGGGACCTTGTTATACTCGACCAGAGGCCTTTGTTATACTCGATCAGGGGACTTTGTTATACTCGATAAGGGGAATTTGTAATACTCGATAAGGGGACTTAATGTTAGAGTCGAACACGGGCCTTTGTTATACTCGATCAGAGGCCTTTGTTATACTAGATCAGGGGACTTTTTTATACTCGATTAGGGGCCTTTTTTGGACTCGATGAGGGGCCTTTGTTATACTCGATCAGGAGACTTTGTTATACTCGATCAGGGGACTTTCTTATACTCGAGCAGGGGGCTTTGTTATACTTGATCAGGGGACTTTGTTATACTCGATCAGGAGGCTTTGTAATACTTGATGAGGGGACTTGCTATACTCGACCAGGAGACTTTGTTATGCACGATCATGGGACTTTGTTACACTCGACCAGGCGACTTTTTCATACTTGATCAGGGCACTTTGTCATACTCGATCAATGGACTTTCCTATATTTGACCAATGGACTTTACTATACTCGATGAGGGGCCCTTTGTTATACTCGATCAGGGACTTAGTGATACTCCACCAGTGGACTTTTTTAAACTTGACCAATGGACTTTGTTATACTCGATGAGGGCCCTTTGTTATACTCGATCAGGGGACTTTGTTATACTCGAGCAGGGGACTTTGTTATACTCGATGAGGGGGCTTTGTTTTACTCGACCAGGGGACTTTGCTATACTCGACCAGGGGACTTTGTTATACCCGATCAGGGGACTTTGTTACACTCGACCAGGCGACTTTTTCATACTTGATCAGGGGACTTTGTCATACTCGATCAGTGGACTTTCCTATATTTGACCAATGGACTTTACTATACTCGATGAGGGGCCCTTTGTTATACTCGATCAGGGACTTAAGGATACTCCACCAGAGGACTTTGTTATACTCGATCAGGGGACTTTGTTATACTCGACCAGAGGACTTTGTTATACTCGATCAGGGGATATGTTATACTCGATAAGGGGACTTTGTTATACTCGATCAGGGGACTTTGTTATACTTGATTAGGGGACTTTGTTATACTCGATCAAAGGACTTTGTTATACTTAATCAGAGGACTTTGTTATACTCGACCAGGGGCCTTTGTTGTACTCGATTAGAAAACATTGTTATACTCGACCAGGAGCCTTTGTTATTCTCGATTAGTAAACTTTGTTACACTCGACCAGGGGACTTTGTTATACTCCACCAGGGACTCTGTTATACTCGATCAGGGGATATGTTGTACTCGATCAGGGGACTTTGTTATACTCGGTTCAGAGGACTTTGTTATACTCGTCCAAGGGGCTTTGTTATACTAGGATCAGGGGACTTTATTATGCTTGATCAGGGAACTTTGTCTCACTCGATCAGCGCCCTTTGTTATACTCGACCAGGGGACTTTGTTATAATCGATCAGGGGACTTTGTTATGCTCGATCTGGGGACTTTGTTAAACTGGGCCACGAGACTTTGTTATACTCGATCAGGGGACTTTTGTTATACTCGATCAGCGGACTTTGTTATACTCGACCAGAGGCCTTTGTTATACTCGATCAGGGGACTTTGTTATACTCGATAAGGGGAATTTGTTATACTCGATAAGGGGAGTTAATGTTAGACTCGAACAGGGGACTTTGTTATACTCGACCAGGGGACCTTGGTGATACTCCACCAGGGACTTTGGTATACTCGATCAGGGGATATGTTATACTCGATCAGGGGACGTTGTTATACTCAGTTCAGGTTTCTTTGTTATACTCGTCCAGTGGGCTCTGTTATACTAGGATCAGGGGACTTTGTTACACTCGATCAGGGGACTTTGTCTTACTCGATCAGGGCCCTTTGTTATAATCGATCAGGGGACTTTATTATAATCGATCAGGGGACTTTGTTATGCTCGATCTGACGGCTTTGTTATACTGCGCCAGGAGACGTTGTTATACTCGATGAGGGGATATGTTATACTCGATCAGGGGACTTTGTTATACTGGACCAGGGGACGTTGTTATACTCGATGAGGGGATATGTTATACTCGATCAGGGGACTTTGTTATACTGGGCCAGGAGACTTTGTTATACTCGATGAGGGGATATGTTATGCTCGATCAGGGGACTTTGTTATACTGGACCAGGGGGCTTTGTTATACTCGATCAGGGGACTTTGTTATATTCGATCAGGGGAATTTGTTATACTCGTCCAGGGGGCTTTGTTATACTAGGATCAGGGGACTTTGTTATACTCGGTTAGAAAACTTTGTTTTACTCGACCAGGGGACTTTGTTATACTCCACCAGGGACTTTCTTATACTCGATCAGGGGATATGTTATACGCGATCAGGGACTTTGTTAAAATCGATCAGGGGACGTTGTTATGCTCAATCTGGGGACTTTGTTATTCTGGGCCTGGAGACTTTGTTATACTCGATCAGGGGATTTGTTCTACTCGATTAGGGGACTTTATTATACTGGACCAGGGGGCTTTGTTATACTCGATCAGGGGATTTTGTTATACTCGATCAGGGGACTTGTTATACTCGTCTAGGAGGCTTTTTTATACTCGATTAGGGGACTTTGTTATACTAGAACAGGGGACTTTGTTATACTCGACCAAAGGACTTTGTTATACTCGATCAGGGGATATGTTATACTCGATCAGGGGACTTTGTTATTCTCAATCAGGGGACTTTGTTATACTTGATTAGGGGACTTTGTTATACTCGATCAAAGGACTTTGTTAAACTTAATTAGAGGACTTTGTTATACTCGACCAGGGGCCTTTGTTATACTCGATTAGAAAACTTTGTTACACTCGACCAGGGGACTTTGTAATACTCCACCAGGGACTTTGTTATACTCTATCAGGGGATATGTTATACTCGATCAGGGTACTTTGTTATACTAGGTTCAGGGGACTTTGTTATACTCGTCCAGCGGGCTTTGGTATACTCGATCAGGGGATATGTTATACTCGATCAGGGGAATTTGGTATATTCAATCAGGGGACTTTGTTATACTTGATTAGGGGACTTTGTTATACTCGATCAAAGGACTTTGTTATACTTAATTAGAGGACTTTGTTATACTCGACCAGGGGCCTTTGTTATACTCGATTAGAAAACTTTGTTACACTCGACCAGGGGACTTTGTAATACTCCACCAGGGACTTTGTTATACTCTATCAGGGGATATGTTATACTCGATCAGGGTACTTTGTTATACTAGGTTCAGGGGACTTTGTTATACTCGTCCAGCGGGCTTTGGTATACTTGGATCAGGGGACTTTGTTATGCTCGATTAGGGGACTTTGTCTTACTCGATCAGGGCCCTTTTTTATACTCGACCAGGGGAATTTGTTATAATCGATTAGGGGACTCTGTTATGCTCGATCTAGGGCCTTTATTAAACTGGGCCAGGAGACGTTGTTATACTCGATCAAGGGATATGTTATACTCGATCAGGGGACTTTATTATTCTGGACCAGGGGACTTTTTTATACTTGACTGCTGGACTTTGTTATACTCGATGAGGGGCCTGTGTTATACTCGATCAGGGGACTTTGGTATACTCGATCAGGAGACTTTTTATACTCGACCAGAGGACTTTGTTATATACGATTAGGGAACGTTCTTATAATCGACCAGGGGACTTTTTTATACTTAACCAATGGACTTTGTTATACTCAATAAGGGGCCTTTGTTATACTCGATCAGGGGAGTTTGGTATACACGACCAGGGGACTTTGTTATACGCGATCAGGGGACTTTTTTATACTCGACTAGAGGACTTTGATATACTCGATCAGGGGATATGTTATACTCGATCAGGGGACTTTGTTATACTCAACCAGAGGTCTTTGTTATACTTAATCAGGGGACTTTGTTATACTCGATTAGGGGCCTTTCTTATACTCGATGAGGGGGCTTTGTTATACTAGACCAGAAGCCTTTGTTATACTCGATTAGGGAGTTGTTATACTCGATAAGAGGAATTTGTTATACTCGATAAGGGGAATTTGTTTTACTCGATAAGGGGACTTTTTTAGACTCGAACAGGGGACTTTGTTATACTCGACCAGGGGTCTTTGTTATACTCGATTAGGCGGCTTTGTTATACTCGATTAGGGGACTTTCTTATAATCGATGAGGGGCCTTTGTTATACTCGATCAAGGGCCTTTGTTTACTAGAACAAGGGACTTTGTTATACTCGATTAGAGGTCTGTTTTGGACTCGATCAGGGGACTTTAGTATACTCGAGCAGGGGGCTTTGCTATACTCGATCAGGGGACTTTGTTATACTCGATCAGGAGGCTTTGTTATACTCGATCAAGGGACTTTGCTATACTCGACCAGGGGACTTTGTTATACTCGAGCAGGGGGCTTTGTTATAATCGATTAGGGGACTTTGTTATACTCGATCAGGAGACTTTGTTATACTCGATCAGGGGACTTTGCTATACTCGACCAGGGGACATTCTTATACTCGATCAGGGAATTTGTTATACTCGACCGTGGAACTTTTTTATACTTGACCAATGGACTTTGTTATACTCGATGAGGGGCCTTTGTTATACTCGATGAGGGGACTTTGTTATACTCCATCAGGGGACTTTGTTATACTCGATGAGGGGACTTTTTTATACTCGAACAGAGGACTTTGTTATACTCAATCAGGGGATATGTTATACTTGATCAGTGGACTTTGTAATACTCAACCAGGGGCCTTTCTTATACTCGACCAGAGGACTTTGTTATACTCGATCAGGGGATATGTTATACTCGAACAGGGGACTTTGTTATACTCATCCAGAGTACTTTGTTATACTTGATGAGGGGACTTTGTTATACTCAATCAGGGGACTTCGTTATACTCGATTAGGGGCCTTTGTTATACTAGACCAGGGGACTTTGTTATACTCGATCAGGGGACATTGTTATACTCGACCAGGGGGCTTTTTTATTCTTGATCAGGGGACTTTGTCATACTCGATCAGTGGACATTACTATATTTGACCAATGGACTTTACTATACTCGATGAGGGGCCTTTGTTATACTCGATCAGGGGACTTTGTTATTCTGGACCAGGGGACTTTTTTATACTTGACTAATGGACTTTGTTATACTCGATGAGGGGCCTGTGTTATCCTCGATCAGGGGACTTTGTTATACTCGATCAGGGGACTTTTTTATACTCGACCAGAGGACTTTGTTATATACGATTAGGGGACTTTCTTATAATCGACCAGGGGACTTTTTTATACTTGACCAATGGACTTTGTTATACTCAATGAGGGCCCTTTTTTATACTCGATCAGGGGAATTTGTTATAATCGATTAGGGGCCTCTGTTATGCTCGATCTAGGGACTTTGTTAAACTGGGCCAGGAGATGTTGTTATACTCGATCAAGGGATATGTTATACTCGATCAAGGGATATGTTATACTCGATCAGGGGACTTTGTTATTCTGGACCAGGGGACTTTTTTATACTTGACTAATGGACTTTGTTATACTCGATGAGGGGCCTGTGTTATACTCGATGAGGGGACTTTGTTATACTCGATTAGGGGACTTTTTTATACTCGACCAGAGGACTTTGTTATATACGATTAGGGGACTTTCTTATAATCGACCAGGGGACTTTTTTATACTTGACCAATGGACTTTGTTATACTCATTGAGGGGCCTTTGTTATACTCGATCAGGGGAGTTTGGTATACACGACCAGGGGACTTTGTTATAATCGACTAGGGGATATGTTATACTCGATCAGGGGACTTTGTTATACTCAACCAGAGGACTTTGTTATACTTAATCAGGGGACTTTGTTATACTCGATTAGGGGCCTTTCTTATACTCGATTAGGGAGTTGTTATACTCGATAAGAGGAATTTGTTGTACTCGATAAGGGGAATTTGTTTTACTCGATAAGGGGACTTTTTTCGACTGGAACAGGCGACTTTGTTATACTCGACCAGGGGTCTTTGTTATACTCGATTAGGCGGCTTTGTTATACTCGATTAAGGGACTTTCTTATACTCGATGAGGGGCCTTTGTTATACTCGATCAGGGGCCTTTGTTTACTAGAACAAGGGACTTTGTTATACTCGTTTAGAGGTCTGTTTTAGACTCGATCAGGGGACTTTGTTATACTCGAGCAGGGGGCTTTGTTATACTCGATCAGGGGACTTTGTTATACTCGATCAGGAGGCTTTGTTATACTCGATCAGGGGACTTTGCTATACTCGACCAGGGGACTTTGTTATACTT
The DNA here is from genome assembly GCF_018991925.1 of Homarus americanus. NCBI lineage: Eukaryota > Metazoa > Arthropoda > Malacostraca > Decapoda > Nephropidae > Homarus > Homarus americanus. The sequence goes on along the minus strand of NW_024735363.1, from coordinate 467 downwards.
GAGCAGGGGGCTTTGTTATACTCGATTAGGGGACTTTGTTATATTCCATCAGGAGACTTTGTTATACTCGATCAGGGGACTTTGCTATACTCGACCAGGGGACATTCTTATACTCGATCAGGGGACTTTGTTATACTCGACCGTGGAACTTTTTTATACTTGACCAATGGAATTTGTTATACTCGATGAGGGGCCTTTGTTATACTCGATGAGGGGACTTTGTAATACTCCATCAGGGGACTTTGTTATACTCGATGAGGGGACTTTTTTATACTCGACCAGAGGACTTTGTTATACTCAATCAGGGGATATGTTATACTTGATCAGGGGACTTTGTAATAATCAACCAGGGGACTTTGTTATACTCGATCAGGTGACTTTGTTATACTCGATCAGGGGACTTTGTTATACTCGATTAGGGGCCTTTCTTATACTCGACCAAAGGACTTTGTTATACTCGATCAGGG
>NW_024735362.1:0-17146 GCF_018991925.1 Homarus americanus | reverse complement strand
TACTCGATCAGGACCCTTTGCTATACTCGACAAGGGGACTTTGTTTTAATCGATCAGGGGACTTTGTTATACTCGATCAGGGGACTTTGTTATACTGGGCCAGAGGACTTTTTTATACTCGGTCAGGGGACTTTGTTATACTAGTATCAGGGGACTTTGTTATTCTCGACCAGGGGACTTTGTTATACTCGACCAGAGGCCTTTGTTATCCTCGGTCCGGGACTATGTTATAATCGATCAGGGGACTTTGTTATGCTCGATCTGGGGCTTTGTTATACTGGGCCAGGAGACTTTTTTATACTCGATGAGGGGATATGTTATACTCGATCAGGGGACTTTGTTATACTCGATTAGAGACTTTGTTATACTCGATCAGGGGACTGTGTTATACTCGTCCAGGGGGGGCTTTGTTATACTCGATCAGGGGAATTTGTTATACTCGATCACGGGATTTTTGTTATACTCAATTAGGGGACTTTGTTATACTCGTCCAGGGGTCTTTGTTATACTCGACCAGGGGACTTTGTTATAATCGATCAGGGGACTTTGTTTAGCTCGATATGGGGACTTTGTTATACTGGGCCAGGGGACATTTTTATACTCGATCAGCGGACTTTGTTATACTCGATAAGGGGACTTTCTTGTACTCGATAAGGGGAATTTGTTCTACTCGATAAGGGGACTTTGTTAGACTCGAACAGGGGACTTTGTTATACTCGACCAGGGGACTTTGTTAGACTCGATGAGGCGCCTTTGTTATACTAGATGAGGGGACTTTGTTATACTCGATTAGAGGCCTTTTTTAGACTCGATCAGGGGCCTTTGTTATACTCGATCAAGGGACCTTGTTATACTCGAGCAGGGGGCTTCGTTATACTCGATCAGGGGACTTTGTTATACTCGATGAGGAGGCTTTGTTATACTCGATTAGGGGACTTTGTTATACTCAACCAGAGATCTTTGTTATACTCGATTAAGTGCCTTTGTTATACTCGATCAAGGATCTTTGTTTTACTCAACCAGGGGACATTTTTAATATTAATCAGGGGACTTTGTCATACTCGATCAGGGGAATTTTGTTATACTCGATCAAGGGATATGTTATACTCGATCAAAGACTTTGTTATACTCAACCAGAGGACTTTGTTATACTCGATCAGGGGACTTTGTTATACTCGATGAGGGCTTTTGTTATCCTCGATCAGGGGACTTTGTTATACTCGACCAGCGGACTTTGTTATACTCGATCAGGGGACTTTGTTATACTCGACTAGCGGACTTTGTTATACTCGATCAGGGGAATTTTGTTATACTCGATCAAAGGACTTTGCTATACTTGATTAGGGGCCTTTGTTATACTCGATAAGAAAACTTTGTTATACTCGACAAAGGGACTTTGTTATACTCGTTCAAGGGACTTTTGTTATACTCGATCAGGGGACTTTGTTATACTCGTCCAGGGGCCTTTGATATACTAGATCAGGGGACTTTGTTATACTCGATATGAGGACTTTGTTATACTCGATAAGGGGAATTTATTATACTCGATAAGGGGACTTTGTTAGACTCGAACAGGGGACTTTGTTATACTCGACCAGGGGACTTTGTTATACTAGATTATGCGGCTTTGTTATAGTCGATTAGGGGACTTTGTTATACTCGATGAGGGGCCTTTTTTATACTCGATCAGGGGCCTTTGTTATACTAGATCAGGGGACTGTTATACTCGACCAGGAGGCTTTGTTATACTCGACCAGGGGACTTTCTAATACTCGAGAAGGGGGCTGTGTTATACTCGATTAGGGGACTTTGTTATACTCGATCAGGAGGCTTTGTTATACTCGATCAGGGGACTTTGCTATACTCGACCAAGGGACTTTGTTATACTCAATCAGGGGTCTTTGTTATACTCGACCAGGGGACTTTTTTATACTTGACCAATGGAATTTGTTATACTCGATGAGGGGCTTTTGTTATACTTGATCTGGCGACTTTGTTATACTCGAGCAGGAGATTTTGTTATAGTCCATAAGGGGACTTTTTTATACTCGACCAGAGGACTTTGTTATAATCGATTAGGGGACTTTGTTATACTTGTCCATGGGACTTTTTTATACTTGACCAATGGACTTTGTTATACTCAATGAGGGGCCTTTGTTGTTCTCGATCAGGGGACTTTGTTATACTCGACCAGGGGACTTTGTTATACTCGACCAGGGGAATTTGTTATACTGGGCCAGGGGACTTTTTTATACTCGATGAGGCGACTTTGTTATACTCGATGAGGGCTTTTGTTATACTCGATCAGGGGAATTTGTTATACTCGACCAGGGGCCTTTGTTATACTCGATCAGAGGACTTTGTTATACTCGATAAGAGGTCTTTGTAATACTCGATAAGGGGAATTTGTTGTACTCGATATGGGGACTTTGTTATACTGGGCCAGGGGAATTTTTTATACTCGACGAGGCGAATTTGTAATGCTCGATCAGGGACTTTTGTTATACTCGACCAGGGGACTTTGTTATACTCGATTTGGCGGCTTTGTTATACTCGATCAAGGGGACTTTGTTATATTCGATGAGGGGCCTTTGTTATACTCGATCAGAGGCCTTTGTTTTACTAGATCAGGGGACTTTGTTATACTCGATTAGGGGCCTTTTTTGGACTCGATGAGGGGTCTTTGTTATACTCGATCAGGGGACTTTGTTATATTCGAGCAGAGTGCTTTGTTATACTCGAGCAGGGGACTTTCTTATACTCGAGAAGGGGGCTGTGTTATACTCGATCAAGGGACTTTGTTATACTCGATCAGGAGGCTTTGTTATACTCGATCAGGGGAATTTGCTATACTCGACCAGGGGACTATGTTATTCTCGATCAGGAGTCTTAAGTTATACTCGACCAGGGGACTTTTTTATACTTGACCAATGGACTTTGTTATACTCGATGAGGGGCTTTTGTTGTACTCGATCTGGCGACTTTGTTATACTCGAGCAGAGGACTTTGTTATACTCCATGAGGGGACTTTGATATACTGGACCAGGGGACTTTGTTATACTCGAACAGGGGAATTTGTTATAGTCGACCAGGGAACATTTTTATACTTGACCAATGAACTTTGTTATACTCGATGAGGGGTCTTTGTTATACTCGATTAGGGGACTTTGTTATACTCGATGAGGACGCTTTGTTTTTCTCGATCAGGGGACTTTGCTATACTCGACCAGGGGACTTTGTTATACTGGGCCAGGGGACTTTTTTATACTCAATCAGCGGACTTTGTTATACTCGATCAGGGGACTTTGCTATACTCGTCTAGGGGGCTTTTTTATACTCGATCAGGGGACTTTGTTATACTCGATCAGAGGACTTTGTCTTACTCGATCAGGGCCCTTTGCTATACTCGACCAGGGGACTTTGTTATAATCGATCAGGGTACTTTGTTATGCTCGATATGGGGACTTTGTTATACCGTGCCAGGGGACTTTTTTATACTCGATCAGGGGACTTTGTTATAATCGATCACTGGACTTTTGTTATACTCGATCAGGGGATTTAATGTTAGACTCGAACAGGGGACTTTGTTATACTCGACCAGGGGACTTTGTTATAATCGATCAGGGGGATATGTTATACTCGATCAGGGGACTTTGTTATACTCGATCAGGGGACTTTGTTATACTTGATTAAGGGACTTTGTTATACTCGATCAGGGGACTTTGTTATACTTGATCAGAGGACTTTGTTATACTCGACCAGGGGCCTGTGTTATTCTCGATTAGAAAACTTTGTTATACTCGACCATGGGACTTTCTTATACTCCACCATGGACTTGTTATACTCGATCAGGGGATATGTTATACTCGATCAGGGGACTTTGTTATACTCGGTGCAGGGGACTTTGTTATACTCGTCCAGGGGGCTTTGTTATACTAGCATCAGAGGACTTTGTTATACTCGATGAGGGGACTTTGTCTTACTTGATGAGGAACCTTTGTTATACTCGACCAGGGGACTTTGTTATAATCGATTAGGGGACTTTGTTATGCTCGATCTGGGGAATTTGTTAAACTGGGCCAGGAGACGTTGTTATACTCGATCAGGGGATATGTTATACTCGATCAGGGGTCTTTGTTATACTGGAGCAGGGGACTTTGTTATACTCGTTCAGGGGACTTTGTTATACTCGATCAGTGAACTTTGTTATTCTCATCCAGGGGGCTTTGTTATACTCGATGAGGGGACTTTGTTATACTAGATGAGAGAACTTTGTTATACTTGTCTAGGGGGCTTTGTTATACTCGATCAGGGGACTTTGCTATACTCGATCAGGGAAATTTGGTATGCTTGATCTAGGAACTTTGTTATACTGGGCCAAGGAACTTTTTTATACTCGATCAGGGGACTTTGTTACAGTGGACCAGGGGACATTTTTATACTCGATCAGGGGACTTTGTTATACTCGACCAGAGGCCTTTGTTATACTCGATCAGGGGACTTTGTTATACGCGATCAGGAGACTTTGTTATACTCGATTAGGGGCTTTTGTGATTCTCGATCAGGGGACTTTGTTATACACGATCAGGGATCTTTGTTATACTCGTCCAGGGGGCTTTGTTATACTCGATCAGGGGACTTTGTTATACTCGATCAGGGGACTTTGTCTCATTCGATCAGGGCCTTTGATATACTCGAGTTGGGGACTTTGTTATAATCGATCAGGGGACTTTGTTACGCTCGATCTGGGGACTTTGTTATACTGGGCCAGGAGACTTTGTAATACTCGATCAGGGGATATGTTATACTCGATCAGGGGACTTTGTTATACTGGACCAGGGGACTTTGTTATACTCGATCATGGGACTTTGTTATACTTCGACCAGGGACATTGTTTATACTTTCGATCAAGGGACTTTGTTATACTCGACCAGGGATCTTTTTTATACTTGACCAATGGACTTTGTTATACTCGATGAGGGGACTTTGTTATACTCGACCAGGGGATTTTGTTATACTCGATCTGGGGACTTCTTTATACTCGACCAGAGGACTTTATGATACTCAATCAGGAGATATGTTATACTCGATCAGGGGACTTTGTTATACTCGATTAGGGGACTTTGTTATACTCGACCAGGGGACTTTTTTGTACTTGATCAGGGGAATTTGTCTTACTCGATCAGGGGACTTTGTTATACTCGACCGGAAGACTTTGTTATACTCGATCAGGTGATATGTTACACTCGATCCGGGGACTTTGTTATTCTCGACGAGGGGCCTTTTTATACTCGATTAGAAAACTTTGATATACTCGACCAGGAGACTTTGTGATACTCGATCAGTGGACTTTGTAATACTCCACCAGGGACTTTGTTATATTCGATCAGGGGTTATGTAATACTCGATCAGGGGACTTTGTTATACTCGATCAGGGGACTTTGTCTTACTCGAGCAGGGCCCTTTGCTATACTCGATCAAGGGACTTTGTTATACTCGATGAGGGGTCTTTGGTATGCTCGATCTAGGGACTTTTTTATTCTGGGCAAGGGGGCTTTTTTATACTCGATCAGGGGGCTTTGTTACAATGGACCAGTGGACATTTTTATACTCGATTAGGGGACTTTGTTATACTCGATTAGGGGACTTTTGTTACACTCGATCAGGGGACTTTGTTATACTCGAACAGGGGCTTTTGTTATACTCGATTAGGGACTTTTTTATACTCGAGCAGGGGGCTTTGTTATACTCGATTAGGGGACTTTGTTATACTCGAACAGGAGGCTTTGTCTTATTCGATCAGGGGACTTTGCTATACTCGACCAGGGGACTTTGTTATACTCGAACAGGGGAATTTGTTATAGTCGACCAGGGAACATTTTTATACTTGACCAATGAACTTTGTTATACTCGATGAGGGGTCTTTGTTATACTCGATTAGGGGACTTTGTTATACTCGATGAGGACGCTTTGTTTTTCTCGATCAGGGGACTTTGCTATACTCGACCAGAGGACTTTGTTATACTGGGCCAGGGGACTTTTATATACTCAATCAGTGGACTTTGTTATACTCGATCAGGGGACTTTGTTATACTCGTCTAGGGGGCTTTTTTATACTCGATCAGGGGACTTTGTTATACTCGATCAGAGGACTTTGTCTTACTCGATCAGGGCCCTTCGCTATACTCGACCAGGGGACTTTGTTATAATCGTACAGGGTACTTTGTTATGCTCGATATGGGGACTTTGTTATACCGGGCCAGGGGACTTTTTTATACTCGATCAGGGGACTTTGTTATACTCGATCAGGGCCTTTGTTATACTCGATCAGGGAACTTTGTTATACTCGACCAGGGGGCTTTGTTATACTCGATCAGGGGACTTTGTTATACTCGACCAGGGGCCTTTGTTATACTCGATCACCGGATTTTGTTAGACTCGAACAGGGGACTTTGTTTTATTCGACTTGGGTACTTTGATATCCTCGATTCGGCGGGTTTGTTATACTCGATCAGGGAACTTTGTTATAATCGATGAGGGGCCTTTGTTATACTCGATCAGGGGCCTTTGTTATACTAGATCAAGGGACTTTGTTGTACTCGATCAGGGGACTTTCTTATACTCGAGCAGGGGGCTGTGTTATACTCGATCAGGGGACTTTGTTATACTCGATGTGGAGGCTTTGTTATACTCGATGAGGGGACTTTGCTATACTCGACCAGGGGACTTTGTTATACTCTATCAGGGGACTTTGTTATACTCGACCAGGGGACTTTTTTATACTTGACCAATGGACTTTGTTATACTCGATGAGGGGCCTTTGTTATACTCGATCTGGGGACTTAGCTATACTCGATGAGGGGACTTTGTTATACTCCATCAGGGGACTTTTTTATACTCGACCAGAGGACTTTGTTATACTCGATCAGGGGACTTTGTTATACTCGACCAGTGGACTTTTTTATACTTGACCAATGGACTTTGTTATACTCAATGAGGGGCCTTTGTTATACTCGACCAGGGGACTTTGTTATACTCGACCAGGGGACATTGTTATATGTGATCAGGGGACTTTTTTATACTCGATCAGGTAATTTGTTATTCTCAACCAGAACACTTTGTTATACTCGATCAGGGGATATGTTATACTCGATCAGGGGACTTGGTTATACTGGACCAGAGGACTGTTATGCGAGGCTTCGTTATATTACAGTCAGGACTTTGTTATTCTCGACCAGGGACTTTGTTATACTCGACCAAGACGCTGTTATACTTTCGGTCTGGGTGACTTCTGTTATAATCGATCAAGAGGACTTTGTTATGGCGATCTGGGAATTTGTTATACTAGACTTTCGATTGTTCTTATATACTCGATCAGGGGATATGTTATATACTCGATCGAGGACTTTTTATATGACCAGAGGAATTTGTTATATACTTTCGATCAGGGGACTTTGTTCTCTTAATCATGGGCAGGTCTTTAATTTATACTCGATGAGGGGCTTTGGTTATCCTCGATCAGTGGACTTTGTTATACTCGATAAGGGGACTTTGTTATACTCGATAAGAGGAATTTGTTATACTCGATCAGGGGACTTTGTCTTACTCGATCAGGGCCCTTTGCTATACTCGACCAGGGGACTTTGATATAATCGATCAGGGGAATATGTTATACTCGATATGGGGACTTTGTTATGCTCGATCAGGGAACTTTGTTATACTCAACCAGGGGACTTTTTTAAATTAATTAGGGGACTTTGTCATACTCGATCCAGGGCAATTTTGTTATACTCGATCAGGGGATATGTTATACTCGATCAGGGGTCTTTGTTTTACTAGACGAGGAGACTTTGTTATACTCGATCAGGGAACTTTGTTATACTCGATTAGGGGACTTTGTTATACTCGACCAGGGGACTTTGTTATACTCGACCAGAGGCCTTTGTTATACTCTGTCAGGGGACGTTTTTATACTCGTCCTGGGGGCTTTGTTATACTCGCTCAGGGGACTTTATTATACTCTATCAGGGGACTTTTTCTTACTCGATGAGGACCCTTTGCTATACTCGACCAGGGGACTTTGTTTTAATCGATGAGGGGACTTTGTTATACTCGATCAGGGGACTTTGTTATACTGGGCCAGAGGACTTTTTTATACTCGGTCAGGGGACTTTGTTATATGAGTATCAGGGGACTTTGTTATTCTCGACCAGGGGACTTTGTTATACTCGACCAGAGGTCTTTGTTATCCTCGGTCCGGGACTATGTTATAATCGATCAGGGGACTTTGTTATGCTCGATCTGGGGCTTTGTTATACTGGGCCAGGAGACTTTTTTATACTCGATGAGGGGATATGTTATACTCGATCAGGGGACTTTGTTATACTCGATTAGGGACTTTGTTATACTCGATCAGGGGACTGTGTTATACTCGTCCAGGGGGGCTTTGTTATACTCGATCAGGGGAATTTGTTATACTCGATCACGGGATTTTTGTTATACTCGATCAGGGGACTTTGTTATACTCGTCCAGGGGTCTTTGTTATACTCGACCAGGGGACTTTGTTATAATCGATCAGGGGACTTTGTTTAGCTCGATATGGGGACTTTGTTATACTGGGCCAGGGGACATTTTTATACTCGATCAGCGGACTTTGTTATACTCAATAAGGGGACTTTCTTGTACTCGATAAGGGGAATTTGTTCTACTCGATAAGGGGACTTTGTTAGACTCGAACAGGGGACTTTGTTATACTCGACCAGGGGACTTTGTTAGACTCGATGAGGCGCCTTTGTTATACTAGATGAGGGGACTTTGTTATACTCGATTAGGGGCCTTTTTTAGACTCGATCAGGGGCCTTTGTTATACTCGATCAAGGGACCTTGTTATACTCGAGCAGGGGGCTTCGTTATACTCGATCAGGGGACTTTGTTATACTCGATGAGGAGGCTTTGTTATACTCGATTAGGGGACTTTGTTATACTCAACCAGAGAACTTTGTTATACTCGATTAAGTGCCTTTGTTATACTCGATCAAGGAACTTTGTTTTACTCAACCAGGGGACTTTTTTAATATTAATCAGGGGACTTTGTCATACTCGATCAGGGGAATTTTGTTATACTCGATCAAGGGATATGTTATACTCGATCAAAGACTTTGTTATACTCAACCAGAGGACTTTGATATACTCGATCAGGGGACTTTGTTATACTCGATGAGGGCTTTTGTTATCCTCGATCAGGGGACTTTGTTATACTCGACCAGCGGACTTTGTTATACTCGATCAGGGGACTTTGTTATACTCGACCAGCGGACTTTGTTATACTCGATCAGGGGAATTTTGTTATACTCGATCAAAGGACTTTGCTATACTTGATTTGGGGCCTTTGTTATACTCGATAAGAAAACTTTGTTATACTCGACAAAGGGACTTTGTTATACTCGATCAAGGGACTTTTGTTATACTCGATCAGGGGACTTTGATATACTCGTCCAGGGGCGTTTGATATACTCGATCAGGGGACTTTGTTATACTCGATATGAGGACTTTGTTATACTCGATAAGGGGAATTTATTAGACTCGATAAGGGGACTTTGTTAGTCTCGAACAGGGGACTTTGTTATACTCGACCAGGGGACTTTGTTATACTCGATTATGCGGCTTTGATATAGTAGATTAGGGGACTTTGTTATACTCGATGAGGGGCCTTTTTTATACTCGATCAGGGGCCTTTGTTATACTAGATCAGGGGACTTTGTTATACTCGATTAGGGGACTTTGTTATACTCGATCAGGAGGCTTTGTTATACTCGATCAGGGGACTTTGCTATACTCGACCAAGGGACTTTGTTATACTCGATCAGGGGTCTTTGTTATACTCGACCAGCGGACTTTTTTATACTTGACCAATGGAATTTGTTATACTCGATGAGGGGCTTTTGTTATACTTGATCTGGCGACTTTGTTATACTCGAGCAGGAGATTTTGTTATAGTCCATCAGGGGACTTTTTTATACTCGACCAGAGGACTTTGTTATAATCGATCAGGGGACTTTGTTATACTCGTCCATGGACTTTTTTATACTTGACCAATGGACTTTGTTATACTCAATGAGGGGCCTTTGTTGTTCTCGATCAGGGGACTTTGTTATACTCGACCAGGGGACTTTGTTATACTCGACCAGGGGAATTTGTTATACTGGGCCAGGGGACTTTTTTATACTCGATGAGGCGACTTTGTTATACTCGATGAGGGCTTTTGTTATACTCGATCAGGGGAATTTGTTATACTCGACCAGGGGCCTTTGTTATACTCGATCAGAGGACTTTGTTATACTCGATAAGAGGTCTTTGTAATACTCGATAAGGGGAATTTGTTGTACTCGATATGGGGACTTTGTTATACTGGGCCAGGGGAATTTTTTATACTCGATGAGGCGAATTTGTTATGCTCGATCAGGGACTTTTGTTATACTCGACCAGGGGACTTTGTTATACTCGATTTGGCGGCTTTGTTATACTCGATCAAGGGGACTTTGTTATATTCGATGAGGGGCCTTTGTTATACTCGATCAGAGGCCTTTGTTTTACTAGATCAGGGGACTTTGTTATACTCGATTAGGGGCCTTTTTTGTACTCGATGAGGGGTCTTTGTTATACTCGATCAGGGGACTTTGTTATATTCGAGCAGGGGGATTTGTTATACTCGAGCAGGGGACTTTCTTATACTCGAGAAGGGGGCTGTGTTATACTCGATCAAGGGACTTTGTTATACTCGATCAGGAGGCTTTGTTATACTCGATCAGGGGAATTTGCTATACTCGACCAGGGGACTTTGTTATTCTCGATCAGGAGTCTTAAGTTATACTCGACCAGGGGACTTTTTTATACTTGACCAATGGACTTTGTTATACTCGATGAGGGGCTTTTGTTGTACTCCATCTGGCGACTTTGTTATACTCGAGCAGAGGACTTTGTTATACTCCATCAGGGGACTTTGTTATACTGGACCAGGGGACTTTGGTATACTCGATCAGGGGACTTTGTTATTCTCGATCAGGGGGCTTTAATATGCTCGTCTAGGAGGCTTTTTTATACTCAATCAGGGGACTTTGTTATACTCGAACAGGGGACTTTGTCTTACTCGATCAGGGCCCTTTGCTATCCTCGCCCAGGGGACTTTGTTATGCTCGATATGAGGAATTTGTTATACTGGGCCAGGGGACTTTTTTGTACTCGATCAGGGGACTTTGTTATACTCGATCAGGGGACTTTTGTTATACTCGATGAGGGGACTTTGTTATACTCGACCAGGGGCCTTTGTTATACTCGATTAGAGAACGTTGTTACACTCGATCAGGGGACTTTGTCTTACTCGATCAGGGCCCTTTTTTATACTCGACCAGGGGAATTTGTTATAATCGATTAGGGGACTCTTTTATGCTCGATCTAGGGACTTTGTTAAACTGGCCCAGGAGACGTTGTTATACTCGATCAAGGGATATGTTATACTCGATCAGGGGACTTTGTTATTCTGGACCAGGGGACTTTTTTATACTTGAATAATGGACTTTGTTATACTCGATGAGGGGCCTTTGTTATACTCGATCAGGGGACTTTTTTATACTTGACCAGAGGACTTTGTTATATTCGATTTGGGGAATTTGTTATAATCGACCAGGGGACTTTTTTATACTTGACCAATGGACTTTGTTATACTCAATGAGGGGCCTTTGTTTTACTCGATCAGGGGAATGTGTTATACACGACCAGGGGACTTTGTTATACGCGATCAGGGGACTTTTTTATATTCGACCAGAGGACTTTGTTATACTCGATCAGGGGATATGTTATACTCGATCAGGGGACTTTGTTATACTCAACCAGAGGACTTTGTTATACTTAATCAGGGGACTTTGTTATACTCGATTAGGGGCCTTTCTTATACTCGATGAGGGGGCTTTGTTATACTCGACCAGGGGACTTTGCTATACTCGACCAGGGGACTTTGTTATACTCGATCAGGGGACTTTGTTATACTCGACCAGGGGACTTTTTTATACTTGATCAGGGGACTTTGTCATACTCGATCAGTGGACTTTCCTATATTTGAGCAATGGACTTTGCTATACTCGATGAGGACTTTGTTATACTCGACCAGGGGACTTTGTTATACTCGATCAGGGGATGTGTTATACTCGATCAGGGGACTTTATTATACTCGGTTCAGGGGACTTTATTATACTCGACCAGGGGGCTTTGTTACACTAGGATCAGGGGACTTTGTTATACTTGATCAGGGAACTTTGTTATACTCATCCAAGGAGCTCTGTTATACTCGATCAGGGGACTTTGTTATACTCGATCAGGGGAGTTTGTCTTACTCGATCAGGGCCCTTTGCTATACTCTACCGGGGGACTTTGTTATAATCGATCAGGGGACCTTGGTATGCTCGATCTAGGGACTTTGTTATACTGGGCCAGGTGACTTTTTTATACTCGATCAGGTGACTTTCTTAAACTGGACCAGGGGACATTTATATTCTCGATTAGGGGACTTTGTTATACTCGATCAGGGGACTTTTGTTTCACTCGATCAGGGGACTTTGTTATACTCGACCAGGGGCCTTTGTTATACTCGATTAGGGAGTTGTTATACTCGATAAGAGGACATTGTTATACTCGAAAAGGGGAATTTGTTATACTCGATAAGGGGACTTTTTTAGACTCGATTAGGGGACTTTCTTATACTCGATGAGGGGCCTTTGTTATACTCGATCAGGGGCCTTTGTTTAATAGAACAAGGGACTTTGTTATACTCGATTAGAGGTCTGTTTTGGACTCGATCAGGGGACTTTGTTATACTCGAGCAGGGGGCTTTGTTATACTCGATCTGGGGACTTTGTTATACTCGATGAGGAGGCTTTGTTATACTCGATCAGGGGACTTTGCTATACTCGACCAGGCGACTTTGTTATACTCGAGCAGGGGGCTTTGTTATACTCGATTAGGGGACTTTGTTATACTCAATCAGGAGACTTTGTTATACTCGATCAGGGGACTTTGCTATACTCGACCAGGGGACATTGTTATACTCGATCAGGGGACTTTGTTATACTCGACCAGGGAACTTTTTTATACTTGACCAATGGACTTTATTATACTCGATGAGGGGCCTTTGTTATACTCGATGAGGGGACTTTGTTATACTCCATCAGGGGACTTTGTTATACTCGATCAGGGGACTTTTTTATACTCGACCAGAGGACTTTGTTATACTCAATCAGGGGATATGTTATACTTGATCAGGGGACTTTGTTATACTCAACCAGGGGACTTTGTTATACTCGGTCAGGTGACTTTGTTATACTCGATCAGGGGACTTTTTTATTCTTGATCAGGGGACTTTGTCATACTCGATCAGTGGACATTCCTTTATTTGACCAATGGACTTTGCTATACTCGATGAGGGGACTTAGTTATACTCCATCAGGGGACTTTGTTATACTCGATGAGGGGACCTTTTTATACTCGACCAGAGGACTTTGTTATACTCAATCAGGGGATATGTTATACTTGATCAGGGGATTTTGTTATACTCAACCAGGGGACTTTGTTATGCTCGATCAGGGGATTTGTTCTACTTGATTAGGGGACTTTGTTATACTGGACCAGGGTGCTTTGTTATACTCGATTAGGGGACTTTGTTATAATCGATCAGGGGACGTTGTTATGCTCAATCTGGGGACTTTGTTATTCTGGGCCTGGAGACTTTGTTATACTAGAACAGGGGACTTTGTCTTACTCGATCAGGGCCCTTTGCTATACTCGAGCAGGGGACTTTGTTATAATCGATCAGGGGACTTTGTTATGTTCGATATGGGGACTTTGTTATACCCAGCCAGGGAACTTTTAGGTACTCGATCAAGGGAATTTGTTATACACGATCAGGGGACTTTTGTTATACTCGATCAGGGGACTTTGCTATACTCGACCAGAGGCCTTTGTTATACTCGATCAGGGGACTTTGTTATACTCGATAAGGGAACTTTGTTTTACTCGATAAGGGGAATTTGTTATACTCGATATGGGGAGTTAATGTTAGACTCGAACACGGGCCTTTGTTATACTCGATCAGAGGCCTTTCTTATACTAGATCTGGGGACTTTGTTATACTCGATTAGAGGCCTTTTTTGGACTCGATGAGGGGCCTTTAGTATACTCGATCAGGGGACTTTCTTATACTCGAGCAGGGGGCTTTGTTATACTTGATCAAGGGACTTTGTTATACTCGACCAGGGGACTTTGTTATACTCCACCAGGGACTTTGTTATACTCGATGAGGGGACATGATATACTCGATTAGGGGACTTGCTATACTCGACCAGGAGACTTTGTTATGCACGATCAGGGGAATTTGTTATACTCGGCCAGGGGACTTTTTTATACTTGACCAATGGACTTTGTTATACTCAATGAAGGGCCTTTGTTATACTCGATCAGGGGACTTTGTTATACGCGATCAGGGGACCTTTTTATACTCGACCAGAGGATTTTGTTATACTCGACCAGGGGATATGTTATTCTCGATCAGGGGATTTTGTTATACTCAACCAGAGGACTTTGTTATACTCAATCAGGGGCCTTTGTTATACTCGATGAGGGGGCTTTGTTTTACTCGACCAGGCGACTTTTTCATACTTGATGAGGGGACTTTGTCATACTCGATCAGTGGACTTTCCTATATTTGACCAATGTACTTTACTATACTCGATGAGGGGCCCTTTGTTATACTCGATCAGGGACTTAGGGATACTCCACCAGGGGACTTTGTTTTACTCGATCAGGGAACTTAGGGATACTCCACCAGGGGAATTTGTTATACTCGATCAGGGAACTTTGTTATACTTGATTAGGGGACTTTGTTATACTCGATCAAAGGACTTTGTTATACTTAATCAGAGGATTTTGTTATACTCGACCAGGGGCCTTTGTTATACTCGATTAGAAAACTTTGTTATACTCGACCAGGGGCCTTTGTTATTCTCGATTAGTAAACTTTGTTACACTCGACCAGGGGACTTTGTTATACTCCACCAGGGACTTTTTTATACTCGATCAGGGGATATGTTATACTCGATGAGGGGACTTTGTTATACTCGGTTCAGGGGACTTTGTTATACTCGTCCAGCGGGCTTTGTTATACTAGGATCAGGGGACTTTGTTATGCTCGATCAGGGGACTTTGTCTGACTCGATCAGGGCCCTTTTTTATACTCGACCAGGGGAATTTGTTATAATCGATTAGGGGACTCTGTTATGCTCGATCTAGGGACTTTGTTAAACTGGCCCAGGAGACGTTGTTATACTCGATCAAGGGATATGTTATACTCGATCAGGGGACTTTGTTATTCTGGACCAGGGGACTTTTTTATACTTGACTAATGGACTTTGTTATACTCGATGAGGGGCCTTTGTTATACTCGATATAGGGCACTTTTTTATACTTGACCAGAGGACTTTGTTATATTCGATTTGGGGACTTTGTTATATTCGATTTGGGGACTTTGTTATAATCGACCAGGGGACTTTTTTATACTTGACCAATGGACTTTGTTATACTCAATGAGGGGCCTTTGTTATACTCGATCAGGGAAATCTGTTATACACGACCAGGGGACTTTGTTATACGCGATCAGGGGACTTTTTTATACTCGACCAGAGGACTTTGTTATACTCGATCAGGGGATATGTTATACTCGATCAGGGGACTTTGTTATACTCAACCAGACGACTTTGTTATACTTAATCAGGGGACTTTGTTATACTCGATTAGGGGCCTTTCTTATACTCGATGAGGGGGCATTGTTATACTCGACCAGGGGACTTTGCTATACTCGACCAGGGGACTTTGTTATACTCGATCAGGGGACTTTGTTATACTCGACCAGGGGACTTTATTATACTCGACCAGGGGGCTTTGTTATACTAGGATCAGGGGACTTTGTTATACTCGATCAGGGAACTTTGTTATACTCATCCAAGGAGCTCTGTTATACTCGATCAGGGGACTTTGTTATACTCGATCAGGGCCCTTTGCTATACTCTACCGGGGGACTTTGTTATAATCGATCAGGGGACTATAGTATGCTCGATCTAGGGACTTTGTTATACTGGGCCAGGTGACTTTTATATACTCGATCAGGTGACTTTGTTACACTGGACCAGGGGGCATTTATATTCTCGATTAGGTGACTTTGTTATACTCGATCAGGGGACTTTTGTTTCACTCGATCAGGGGACTTTGTTATACTCGACCAGGGGCCTTTGTTATACTCGATTAGGGAGTTGTTATACTCGATAAGAGGACTTTGTTATACTCGATAAGGGGCATTTGTTATACTCGATAAGGGGACTTTTTTAGACTCGATTAGGGGACTTTCTTATACTCGATAAGTGGCCTTTGTTATACTCGATCAGGGGCCTTTGTTTACTAGAACAAGGGACTAAGTTATACTCGATTAGAGGTCTGTTTTGGACTCGATCAGGGGACTTTGTTATACACGAGCAGGGGGCTTTGTTATACTCGATCAGGGGACTTTGTTATACTCGATGAGGAGGCTCTGTTATACTCGATCAGGGGACTTTGCTATACTCGACCAGGGGACTTTGTTATACTCGAGCAGGGGGCTTTGTTATACTCGATTAGGGGACTTTGTTATACTCGATCAGGAGATTTTGTTATACTCGATCAGGGGACTTTGTTATAATCGACCAGGGAACTTTTTTATACTTGACCAATGGACTTTGTTATACTCGTTGAGGGGCCTTTGTTATACTCGTTGAGGGGCCTTTGTTATACTCGATGAGGGGACTTTGTTATACTCCATCAGGGGACTTTGTTATACTCGATGAGGGGACTTTTTTATACTCGACCAGAGTACTTTGTTATACTCAATCAGAGGATATGTTATACTTGATCAGGAGACTTTGTTATACTCAACCAGGGGACTTTGTTATACTCGATCAGGTGACTTTGTTATACTCGTTCAGGGGACTTTTTTTATTCTTGATCAGGGGACTTTGTCATACTCGATCAGTGGACATTCCTATATTTGACCAATGGACTTTGCTATACTCGATG